>NC_081552.1:109521397-109821397 GCF_963082655.1 Stomoxys calcitrans
ATATATTAGGCGATTAGAAGCTTTTTGAAATTTGTAAATGTTGGGGCTATAACGTACAAAATGAGATGTTCTTTAGGATTGAGCTAGAGCTATGAAATTTGGAATACAGAAACACCTCGACAATAAATATCGGGCGACTAAAAGTTATCTTTTGAAATTCGTACATTTAGGTACTAAAACGTACAATATGGTACTTTCTTTACGGATTGAGCTAAAGCTCTCATAATTAGGGTACAGTTGTTTCTAGCCAGTATATATTGGAACAAGACTGAATTTCGTATCTTTAGGTAATAAATAGTACAAAATTTACATAATTATTTATCTTAGTCTACTATTGTACAAATGACATCTTAAACAGTAGGGTAGAAAATGCGTACGGAAAATGGGAAAAGATACATTAAGTACGACTTTAGGTTTTATTCCGTATTTACAAATTGAGCTAGAGCCTAAACATTGGGAAACAGAATGGGCGACTAGAAAGTTTGTTTTCATAAATTAAGGATTTCGGATTGAATTAGTGCTCACAAAATTTTGATACAGTTACACCTTGACAAAATATATTTGTTAATTCGTAGATTTAGATATTGGGTTTACCATCGGTGGCAGCGGAGCGACCGAGCGTGTGGAAGTCTGTATATAAATAAAAAAGAGACGCGTTATTGACTGATTGGCTGAATGACTGATCACTTCCTAGGCCAAACGGCTAAGCTAGAAACATGAAATATTGCACGAATGTTGGTCTTGGTTCGTAGGCACGAGGTAAGGCGGAATTTGGTGGTATTCGCATGTTAATGTACTAAAAAGTGCGAAATAGTGGATTCTTGTAGAGAACAAACGGAAAGGGCTAGGAGATCGAATTGGGCTCAAATGAAAGAGCTTATAGAAAAACTAAGATTTGGTAAAAAACTTCCCATAAATTGCGCCGGAAGTGGGATAAATTGTACGATTAGCACTGCAATTGGTACTATTTGGTACATTCTTTGCAAATGGAGCTAGAACTTTTGGTACATAGTTACACTATGACAATATAAATTGGGTTATTATATGATTATTTGGAAATTTGTACATTTAAGTGACAAAAAATGTCGAAAACTTTAAAAAGGACCAACGGAAAGAGCTTGAATTTTGAAATTCTGCTTAAAGGATGATGTTGCGTTAAAAGGGAATGCGAAAAAAATTTTACAGAGTTGTTCTCGAAACGGCAGAAAACGTACGTTTATTACCAAATTTGGTACTTTCTTTACGGATTGAGCTAGATCTCTGAAATGTGGCTTTTAGGCACAACTGGGAAATATACGATGGGTGACAAAATGATTTCTTCAAATTCGTACATTTTGGTACCAAAAAGGGTAAAATAGTATAAAATAGCTTATCCTCGTCCACAAAGAACGGCGATAGCTAGAAATAAACAATTTGGTAAAAATGACCGTGATCAAGAAAAAAAATTGAATATTCGGTAAGAAATCGTGCCAAAATTGAAAAAAAAAAACTTACTATACTGTTGTAATTGGTACTATTTGGTACATTATTTACTGCTTAAGCTAAAGACTTCATAATTAGGCCACAGTAATTATAAAACGTACAAAATGGTCCCTTCTTTACAGATTGAGCAACAGCTCTCAAAATTAACTGAATTTATCGGGAAACTGGAAGATTTTTTTTTTAATTAATACATGTATGTACCAAAACGAACAAACTTGCTGCTTTCTTCACGAATTAAACTCAACTCTCACAATTTGGATACAGTTACACCTAGACAGTTTTTATTGGGCGACTAGGAGATATTTGGAAATTAGTACATCTAGATACTAAATCGTACAAAGTGGTACTTTTTTACGGATTGAGTTAAAGCCCTCATAGCTAAGATCCAGTTGTTCCATGCTGGTATATACTTGGCAATTAAAGAGTATTCTGAAATTCGTACTTTTAGGTAATAATTACAACGAAATTGGACATGACGGTGATGATGATGTATCTAAGTGCACAATGCACTATGAGCTGAAATTGGACATCTGCTGCAAAAATTGTTTGCAATCAAACCATCGTTTCCAAATTTTTTCAATTCGTTTTTTTTTATCAAAAAAAATTTACAAATGATTTTTCAAAAACTTGGTTCAGATTTAGATATAACTCCCATACATATTTTTTATCCGATATGTGCAATTATAGCTAAATAAGTACTAATAATTGCTCTCATATTTTCAAGATATTCCATGCAATATTCTATTTGAAAACGCAATATGTGTTCAAAATTTTATGAAAATCGGTTAAGATTTATATATAGCTCCCATAAATATCTTTTATCCGATATGCCTTTTTAGAATTTAGAATTTATTGAATGCCTGCACAACAAGACATAAAATCTTATAATTACAGTACAGGGCCGGGTCGAATCATATATGCCTTCCACCATGGGTCGCATTTGTGGAGTTCTTTTCCCGGCATCTCTTCTTAGGTAAAAAAAGGATATAAGAAAAGATTTGCTCTGCTATTAGAGCGATATCAAGATACGGTCCGAATTGGACCACAATTAAATTATATGTTGGAGACCTGTGTAAAATGTCAGCCTTTTCGAATAAGAATTGCGCCCATTGGGGGCTTAAGAAGTAAAATAAGGAGATCGATTTATATGGGAGCTGTATCGGGCTATAGACCAATTCAGACCATAATAAACACGTATGTTGATGGTCATGAGAGGAGCCGTCGTATTTCAGGCAAATCGGATAATAATTGCGATCTCTAGAGGCTCAAGAAATCAAGACCCAAGATCGGTTTATATGGCAGATATATCAGGTTATGAACCGATTTGCACCATACTTGGTACAGTTGTTGGATATCATAACAAAACACGTCGTGCAAAATTTTATTCTGATCGGATAAGAATTGCGCACGCTAGAGGCTCAAGAAGTCAAGACCCAAGATCGGTTTATATGGCAGATATATCAAAACATGGAACGATATGGCCCATTTACAATACCAACCGACCTATACTAAGAAAAGTACACTAATATTTGTGCAAAATTTCAAGCGGCTACCTTTACTCCTTCGAAAGTTTGCGTGCTTTCGACAGACAGACGGACGGAAGGACATGGCTAGATCGACATAAAATGTCACGACGATCAAGAATATATATATTTTATGGTGTCTCAGACGAATATTTTGAGTAGTTACAAACAAAATGACGAAATTAGTATACCCCCATCCTATGGTGGAGGGTATAAAAACAATAAGTCAAATTATATAATAAAGAAATTTTAAAACAAAATTTCAAAAGGGGAGGAATGTACTAAAAAAACAAGTAAAAGCGTGCTAAGTTCGGCCGGGCCGAATCTTATATACCCTCCACCATGGATCGCATTTGTCGAGTTCTTTTCCCGGCATCTCATCTTAGGCAAAAAAGGATATAAGAAAAGAGTTGCTCTGCTATTAAAACGATATCAAGATATGGTCCGGTTCGGACCACAATTAAATTATATGTTGGAGACCTGTGTAAAATTTCAGCCAATTCGTATAAGAATTGCGCCCATTGGGGCTCACGAAGTAAAATAGAGAGAACGATTTACATGGGATGTGTATCGGGCTATAGACCGATTCAGACCATAATAAACACGTATGTTGATGGTCATGAGAGGATCCATCGTATAAAATTTCAGGCATATCGGATAATAATTGCGACCTCTAGGGGTCAAGAAGTCAAGATCCCAGATCGATTTATATGGTAGCTATATCAGGTTATGAACCGATTTGAACCTTTTTTGACACAGTTGTTGAAAGTAAAAATAAAATACGTCATGCAAAATTTTAGCCAAATCGGATAGGAATTGCGCCCTCTAGAAGCTCAAGAAGTCAAATCCCCAGATCTGTTTATATGACAGCAATATCAGGTTATGGACCGATTTGAACTATACTTGGCACAGTTGTTGGGTATCATAACAAAACACGTCGTGCAAAAATTCATTCAAATAGGATAAGAATTGCGCACTCTAGAGGCTCAAGAAGTCAAGACCCGAGATCGGTTTATATGGCAGCTATATCAGGTTATGGACCGATTTGAACCATACTTGGCACAGTTGTTGGATATCATAACAAAACACGTCGTGCAAAAACTCATTCTGATCGGGAAAGAATTGCGCACGCTAGAGGCTCAAGAAGTCAAGACCCAAGATCGGTTTATGTGGCAGCTATATCAGGTTATGGACCGATTTGAACTATACTTGGCACAGTTGTTGGATATAATAACAAAACACGTCGTGCAAAAATTCATTCAAATAGGATAAGAATTGCGCACTCTAGAGGCTCAAGAAGTCAAGACCCGAGATCGGTTTATATGGCAGCTATATCAGGTTATGGACCGATTTGAACCATGCTTGGCACAGTTGTTGGATATCATAACAAAACACGTCGTGCAAAATTTCATTCCAATCGGATAAGAATTGCGCTCTCTAGAGGCTCAAGAAGTCAAAACCCAAGATCGGTTTATATGGCAGCTATATCAGGTTATAGACCGATTTAAACCATACTTGGCACAGTTGTTGGATATCATAAGAAAACACGTCGTGCAAAATTTCATTCCAATCGGATAAGAATTGCGCTCTCTAGAGGCTCAAGAAGTCAAGACCCAAGATCGGTTTATATGGCAGCTATATCAAAACATGGACCGATATGGCCCATTTACAATACCAACCGACCTACACTAATAAGAAGTATTTGTGCAAAATTTCAAGCGGCTAGCTTTACTCCTTCGGAAGTTAGCGTGCTTTCGACAGACAGACGGACGGACGGACATGGCTAGATCGACATAAAATGTCGCGACGATCAAGAATATATATACTTTATGGGGTCTCAGACGAATATTTCGAGTAGTTACAAACAGAATGACGAAATTAGTATACCCCCCATCTTATGGTGGAGGGTATAATTAAAACAAGTAAAAGCGTGCTAAGTTCGGCCGGGCCGACTCTTATATACCCTCCACCATGGATTGCATTTGTTGAGTTATTTTCCCGCCAACTCTTCTTAGGCAAAACAAGTAAAAAAGCGTTAAGTTCGGCGGGTCCGAACTTTGGATACCCACCACCTCGGGTATATATGTAAACCGACTTTCATCAAAATTCGGTAAAAATTTTATAGCTTATACTCATATACCTCATACCGATCTGAACTATATACGACACGGATGTCGAAAAGCCGAACATAAGTCACTGTGTCAAATTTTAGTGAAATCGGATTATAAATGCGCCTTTTATGGGGCCAAGACTTTAAATCGAGATATGGATCTACATGGCAGCTATATCCAAATCTGGACCGATTTAGGCCAAGTTGCATAAACATGTCGAAAAGCCTAACACAAAGCACTGTCCCAAATTTCGGCGAAATAGGACAATAAATGCCTCTTTTATGGGCCCTAAACCTTAAATCGAGAGATCGGTCTATATGGCAGCTATATGCAAATCTGGACCGATCTGGGTAAAATTGAAGAAGGACGTCGAAGAGCCTAACCAAACTCACTCAAATTTCAGCGACATCGGACAATAAATGCGTCTTTTAAGGCCCCAAAACCTAAAACCTAGATATCGGTCTATATGGCAGCTATATCCAAATCTGGAGCGATCTGTGCGATATTGCAGAAGTATGTCAAGGGGCTTAACTTAACTCACTGTTCCAAATTTCGGCGACATCGGACAATAAATGAGCATTTTATGGGCCCAAAACCATAAATTTAGAAATCGGTCTATATGGCAGCTATATCCAAATCTGAACCGATCTGGACCAAATTGCAGAGATATGTCAAAGGACCTAACACAACTCACTGTCCCAAATTTCAGCAAAATCGGATAATGAATGTAGCTTTTATGGGCCTTACACCATAAATCGGAGGATCGATCTAATTGACGAAGGATGTCAAATGGCCAAACACAACTCACTGCCCCAAATTTCAACAAAATCGGATAATAAATGTGGCTTTTATGGGCCTAAGACCCTAAATCGGCGGATCGGTCTATATGGGGGCTATATCAAGATATAGTCCGATATAGCCCATCTTCGAACTTAACCTGCTTATGGCCAAAAAAAGAATCTGTGCAAAGTTTCAGCTCAATATCTCTATTTTTAAAGACTGTAGCGTGATTTCAACAGACAGACAGACATGGCTAGATCGTCTTAGATTTTTACGCTGATCAAGAATATATATACTTTATAGGGTCGGAAATGGATATTTCGATGTATTGCAAACGGAATAACAAAATGAATATACCCCCATCCTTCGGTGGTGGGTATAACAAGTAAGAGGGTGCTAAGTTCGGCCAGGCCGAATTTTATATACCCTCCACCATGGATCGCATTTGTCGAGTTCTTTTCCCGGCATCTCTTCTTAGGCAAAACAGGATATAAGAAGAGATTTGCTCTGCTATTAGAGCGATATCAAGATGTAGTCCAATTTGGACCACAATTAAATTATATGTTGGAGACCTGTGTAAAATGTAAGCTTACATGGGCCAGAGCTTACATGGGCCAGATTTAGATATGTAACACCTCGAAATATTCGTCGAAGACCCCATAAAATATATATATTCTTGATCGTCTCGACGTCTTGAGTCGATCTAGCCTTGAACGCGAATAGCTACCCATTTGAAATTCTGCACAATTACTTAATATTGGTTCAGATTTCTTGAGCCCTTACAAGCCACAATCTTTTTCCGATTTGGCTGAAATTTTGCATGTGGTGTTCTGTTATGTCCAACAACTGTGTCAAGTACGGCCCGAATTGGCCTACAGCTGTGCCAAATAAGGTCTGAATCGGTTTAATAACCTGATATAGCTCCCATGCAAACCGGTCTCCCGATTTGACTTCTTTCTCCCCTGGAAGCCGCAATTTTTTCCGATTTGGCTGAAATTTTGAATGTAGTATTCTGTTATGATTTCCAACAGTTGTGCTAAGATGGTTCAAAACGGAATATAACCTGATATAGCTGCCGAATGTAAACCGGTCTCTCGATCATCATTGTTCGTTTCATAGAAGCATTAACTTTAAATTTAAAATTATGCACTGCAACTAAATTTATTTTACAAAAATTTTTAACAGAATCCATAGTAGTAGGCTCTCAAGATTCGGCCCGGGCGAACTTAACACACTTTTACTTGTTTTTTTATACCTACCACCGAAGGAAGGGGGTATATTCATTTCGTCATTCCGTTTGCAACACATCGAAATATCCATTTCCGACCCTATTAAGTATATATATTCTTGATCGTAGTAAAAATCTAAGACGATCTAGTCATGTCAGTCCGTCCGTCTGTACAGTCTTCAAAAATAGAGATATTGAGCTGAAACTTTGCACAGATTCGATTTCGCTGAAATTTGCGGTAGTGAGTTGTGTTCGGCCCTTTGACATCCTTCGTAAATTTGGCCCAGATCCGTCCAGATTTGAATATAGTTGCCATATAGACCGATCCTCCGATTTAGGCCCATAAAAGCGACACTTACTATCCGATGTTGCCGAAATTTGGGACAGTGCGTTGTGTTAGGCTCTTCGACATTTTTTGCAACTTGGGTCAAATCAGTTCAGATTTGGATAAAGCTGCCATATAGACCGATATCTCGATTTAAAGTCTTGGCCCCATAAAAGGCGCATTTATAATCCGATTTCACTGAAATTTGACACAGTGCCTTATATTAGGCTTTACGTTATCCGTGTCGTACATGGTTCAGATCGGTTTATTTTTAGATATAGCTACTAAAAAGACCAATATATTGTTATACACAATAGAACAATGACTTGTACTTATCAGTATTTGGTCCAAATAGGAACATATTTCGATATAACTGCTATGGGATATAAGGTATGCAATTTCAACGGATTTTGATGAATGGTAGTTTACATATATACCCGATGTGGTGGGTATCCAAAGTTCGGCCCGGCCGAATTTAACGTCTTTTCACTTGTTTTTCTTTGTTTTTTAATTCGTACATTTCTGCACAAAAACTTAGTTTTTACGAATTAGGCTTAAGCTCTTAAAATTGCGATACAGTTACACCATGACATTGGGTGTACCATCGAGGCCAGCGTAGCAACCGGGCGTTTGCTAGTATGTATATAAAGCTTCTTAAACTTTTTAAACCTTTTCAAAAATTCATATTTTTTTAAATTTTTTCCGAATTTATTTCAAATTCATCATTTATGTTGTTTTCCGCGCATTTTTTTAACGCATTAGTACTCCGAAATATTTTTCAAATATCTATACTATGAACATAAAAGATGTAACACTCTCCCTTAATTTTTATACCCACCACGGACAGATGGGGGTATATTCATTTTGTCATCCCGTTTGCAACACATCGAAATATCCATTTTCGACCCTATAAAGTATATATATTCTTGATCAGCGTAAAAATCTAAGACGATCTAGACATGTCCGTCCGTCTGTCCGTCTGTCAGTTGAAATCACGCTACAGTCTTCAAAAATAGAGATATTGAGCATAAACTTTCCACAGATTCTTTTTTTTTTGTCCATAAGCAGGTTAAGTTTGAAGATGGGCTATATCGGACTATATCTTCATTTAGCCCCCATATAGACCGATCCGCCGATTTAGGATCTTAGGCCAATAAAAGCCACATTTATTATCCGATTTTGCTGAAATTTAAGACAGTGGGTTGTCTTAGACCCTTCGATATCCTCCGTCAATTTGGCTCAGATCGGTCCAGATTTGGATATAGCTGCCATATAGACCGATCTCCCGGTTTTAGGTTTTGGGGCCATAAAAGGCGCATTTATTGTCCGATGATGCCGAAATTTGGGACAAAGAGCTAAGTTAAGCTCCTCCACATATTTCTGCAATTTGGTCTAGATCGATCAAGATTTGCATATAGCTGCCATATAGACCATTCTCTCGATTTAATGTCTTGGCCCAATAAAAGGCGCATTTTTAATCCGATTGCACTGAAATTTGACACACTGACTTATGTTAGGCTTTTCGACATCCGTGTCGTATATAGTTCAGATCGGTTTATTTTAAGATATAGCTACTAAAAAGACCAACATTTTGTTATATACAATTGAACAATGACTTTTACTTATTAGTATTTGGTCCAAATCGGAACATATATTGATATAGCTGCTGTGGGGTATGAGTTTTGCACCGAATTTTGACGAAAGGTGGTTTACATATATATCCGAGGTGGTGGTTATCCAAAGTTCGGCCCGAGCGAACTTAACGCCTTTTTACTTGTTTTTTTTTCAGTTTGCAAATCTCAGTTGATATAATTATTTCTTCCCTTGTATTTTCTGATTTCCGAAGGCTTTTGAAAGCCGATTTTTAATCTTTACCCCATTTGAGATTGCTCACAAAATTTGCAATAATTTTGCTGCGTCGTGTTTTGATAACCGATTCCTCAGTCAGAAGTTATGCAAGCTAGTGAATTGAAAGTCCAAATTCATTATAGGCTATAATTTGGCTACTTCCTTAAACACGCAAGTACATAGCTCTACCCATTTTGTTATTTTTATACCCTCCACCATAGGATGGGGGGTATACTAATTTCGTCATTCTGTTTGTAACTACTCGAAATATTCGTCTGAGACCCCATAAAGTAAAATTATTCTTGATCGTCGCGACATTTTATGTCGATCTAGCCATGTCCGTCCGTCTGTCCGTCCGTCCGTCTGTCTGTCGAAAGCACGCTAACTTCCGAAGGAGTAAAGCTAGCCGCTTGAAATTTTGCACAAATACTTCATATTAGTGTAGGTCGGTTGGTATTGTAAATGGGCTATATCGGTTTATGTTTTGATATAGCTGCTATATAAACCGATCATGGGTCTTGACTTCTTGAGCCTCTAGAGTGCGCAATTCTTATCCTACTGGAATGAAATTTTGCACGACGTGTTTTGTTATGAAATTCAACAACTGTGCCGAGTATGGTTCAAATCGGTCCATCCTGATATAGCTGCCATATAAACCGATCTTGGGTCCTGACTTCTTGAGCCTCTAGAGTGCGCAATTCTAATCCGATTGGAATAAAATTTTGCACGACGTGTTTTGTTATGATATTCAACAAATGTGCCAAGTATGGATCAATTCGGTCCCTCTTTTGATATAGTTGCCATATAAACCGATCTTGGGTCTTGACTTATTGAGCCTCTAGAGTGCGCAATTCTTATCCGATTGCAATGAAATTTTGCGCGACGTGTTTTTTATGATATTCAACAACTGTGCTGAATATAGTTAAAATCGGTTCATAACCTGATATAGCTGCCATATAAACCGATCTTGGGTCTTGACTTCTTGAGCCTCTAGAGGGCGCAATTCTTATCCGATTGGACTGAAATCTTGCACGACGTGTTTTGTTACGATGTCCAACGACTGTGCCAAGTATGGTTCAAATCGGTTCATAACCTGATATAGCTGTCATATAAACAGATCTTAGGTCTTTACTTGAGCTCCTAGAGGGCGCAATTTCCTATCCAATTTGGCTGAAATTTTCTTTCAACAACTGTGTCAAATAAGGTTCAAATCGGTTCATAACCTGATACAGCTCCCATATAAATCGATCTCTCTAGTTTCTTCTTGAGACCCCAAAGGGCGCAATTCTTATTCGAATTAGCTGACATTTTACATAGGTCTCCAACATATAATTTAATTGTGGTCAAAGCCGGACCATATCTTGATATCGCTCTAATAACAGAGGAAATCTTTTCATATATCCTTTTTTGCCTAAGAAGAGATGCCGGGAAAAGAACTCGACAAATGCGATCCATGGTGGAGGGTATATAAGATTCGGCCCGGCCGAACTTTGCACGCTTTTACTTGTTTGGTTTCTTTTAACTCTTTTTATACCCACCACCGACGGATGGGGGTATATTCATTTTGTCATTCCGAAATATCCATTTCCGACCCTATAAAGTATATATATTCTTGATCAGCGTAAAAATCTAAGACGATCTAGACATGTCCGTCCGTCTGTCCGTCTGTCTGTTGAAATCACGCTACAGTCTTTAAAAATAGAGATATTGAGCTGAAACTTTGCACAGAATATCTTGTCAATAAGCAGGTTAAGTTCGAAGATGGGCTATATCGGACTATATCTTGATATAGCCCCCATATAGACCGATCCGCCGATTTGGGGTCTTAGGCCAATAAAAGCCACATTTATTATCCGATTTTATTGAAATTTGGGGCAGTGAGTTATGTTAGGCCCTTCGACGATTTGGATTCGATTTGGATATAGCTGCCATATAGACCGATCCTCCGATTTATGGTCTAAGGCCCATAAAAGCCACTTTTATTATCCGATTTCACTGAAATTCGGGACAGTGAGTTGCGTTAGGCCCTTCGACATCTTCCGTCAATATGGCATAGATCGGTTCAGATTTGGATATAGCTGCCATATAGACTGATCCTCAAATTTAGGGTCTTAGGCCCATAAGAGCCACATTTACTGTCCGATTTTGCTATAATTTGGGACAGTGAGTAGTGTTAGGCCCTTTAATGTTTTTCGTCAATTTGGCTCAGATCGGTCCAGATTTGGATATAGCTGCCATATAGACCGATCCTCCGATTTATGGTCTAAGGCCCATAAAAGCCACTTTTATTATCCGATTTCACTGAAATTCGGGACAGTGAGTTGCGTTAGGCCCTTCGACATCTTCCGGCAATATGGCTGAGATCGGTTCAGATTTGGATATAGCTGCCATATAGACTGATTCTCAAATTTAGGGTCTTAGGCCCATAAGTGCCACATTTATCATCCGATTTTGCTGAAATTTTGGACGGTGAGTTGTGTTAGGCCCTCCGACATCCTCCGTCAATTTGGCTCAGATCGGTCCATATTTGGATATAACTGCCATATAGATCATCCGATTTAGGGTCCTAGGCCCATAAAAGCCACATTTATTATCTAATTTCGCTGAAATTTGGGACAGTGAGTTGCGTTAGGCCCTTCGACATCTTCCGTCAATATGGCTTAGATCGGTTCAGATTTGGATATAGCTGCCATATAGACTGATCCTCAAATTTAGGGTCTTAGGCCCATAAAAGCTGTATTTATCATCTGATTTTGCTGAAATTTGGGACAGTGAGTTGTGTTAGGCCCTTTAACATCCTCCGTCAATTTGGCTCAGATCGGTCCAGATTTGGATATAGCTGCCATATAGACCGATCCTCCGATTTAGGGTCTTAGGCCCATAAAGCGCGCCGAAATTTGGGACAGTGAGTTAAGTTAAGCCCCTTGACATACTTCTGCATTATCGCACAAATCGGTCCAGATTTGGATATATCTGCCATATAGACTGATCTCTCGGTTTTAGGTTTTGGGGCCATAAAAAGCGCATTTATTGTCCGATGTTGCCGAAATTGTGGACAAAGAGTTAAGTTAAGCCCTCCACATATTTCTGCTATGAGCTTTGCACCGGATTTTGACAAAAGGAGGTTTACATATATACCCGAGGTGGTGGGTATCCATTGTTCGGCCCGGCCAAACTTAACGCCTTTTAACTTGTTTGCTTAAATTTTGTGTACTTTCATCAATAACTTTTAATCAAAAAAAAAAAAAAAAAAAAAAAAAATAAAATCGTACGATGTTTTATTCAATATTTTACTTAAATTTAAAACTTTTTTTTTTGTTGTTGTTGTATTATCCTTAGTTAAGTACATAAAGGGGAACACATTTTTTTCTATTTTATTGTTAGGCCCTTCGACATCCTCCGTCAATTTGGCTCAGATCGGTCCATATTTGGATATAGCTGCCATATAGACCGATCATCCGATTTAGGGTCCTAGGCCCATAAAAACCACATTTATTATCCAATTTCGCTGAAATTTGGGACAGTGAGTTACGTTAGGCCCTTCGACATCTTCCGTCATTATGGGTTAGATCGCTTCAGATTTGGATATAGCTGCCATATAGACTGATCCTCAAAATTTAGGGTCATAGGCCCATTAAAGCTGTATTTATCATCCGATTTTGCTGAAATTTGGGACAGTGAGTTGCGTTAGGCCCTTTAACATCTTCCGTCAATTTTGCTCAGATAGGTCCAGATTTGGATATAGCTGCCATATACACCGATACTCCGATTTGGGGTCTTAGGCCCATAAAACACGCATTTATTAAGTTAAGCCCCTTGACATACTTCTGCATTATCGCACAGATCGATCCAGATTTGGATATAACTGCCATATAGACTGATCTCTCGGTTTTAGGTTTTGGGACCATAAAAAGCGCGTTTATTGTCCGATGTTGCCGAAATTGTGGACAAAGAGTTAAGTTAAGCCCTCCACATATTTCTGCTATGAGTTTTGCACCGGATTTTGACGAAAGGAGGTTTACATATATACCCGAGGTGGTGGGTATCCATTGTTCGGCCCGGCCAAACTTAACGCCTTTTAACTTGTTTGCCTAAATTTTGTGTACTTTCATCAATAACTTTTAATCAAAAAAAAAAAAAATAAAATCGTACGATGTTCTATTCAATATTTTACTTAAATTTAAAACTTTTTTTTTTGTTGTTGTTGTATTATCCTTAGTTAAGTACATAAAGGGGAACACATTTTTTTCTATTTTATATTGAAATTCGTCTTTCTACCACAATTTTGAGTAAATAATTAAGAATAGTGTACTAATTCAGGTGAGCGGTAGTGTTCGTATTTTGTTTAAAAAGGAAACAAGGAAAAAAATCTTGAATATATATAAACTTTTTATACCCTCCACCATAAGATGGGGGGTATACTTATTTCGTCATTCTGATTGTAACTACTCGAAATATTCGTCTGAGACCCCATAAAGTATATATATTCTTGATCGTCGTGAAATTTTATGTCGATCTAGCTATGTCCGTCTGTCTGTCGAAAGAACGCTAACTTCCGAAGGAGGAAAGCTAGCCGCTTGAAATTTTGCACAAATACTTCTTATTAGTGTAGGTCGGTTGGTATTGTAAATGGGCCATATCGGTCCATGTTTTGATATAGCTGCCATATAAACCGATCTTGGGTCTTGACTTCTTGAGCCTCTAGAGTGCGGAATTCTTATCCGATTGGAATGAAATTTTGCACGACGTGTTTTGTTACGATATCCAACAACTGTGGGGACTTGACTTCTTGAGCTTCTAGAGGGCGCAATTCCTATCCGATTTGGCTGAAATTTCGCAAGACGTTTTTTATTATTACTTTCAACAACTATTTGAAAAAAAGTACAAGTCGGTTCATAACCTGATATAGCTGCCATATAAACCGATCTCGGATCTTGACTTCTTGAGCCTCTAGAGGTCGCAATTATTATCCGATTTGCCTGAAATTTTGTACTACGGATTCTCTCATGACCATTAACATACGTGTTTATTATAGTCTGAATCGGTCTATAGCCCGATACAGCTCCCATATAAATCGATCTCTCTATTTTACTTCTTGAGCCCACAAAGAGCGCAATTCTTATTCGAATTGGCTGACATTTTACACAGGTCTCCAACATATAATTTAATTGTGGTCCAAACCGGACCATATCTTGATATCGCTCTTATAGAAGAGCAAATCTTTTCTTATATCCTTTTTTTTTGCCTAAGAAGAGATGCCGGGAATAGAACTCGACAATAGCGATCCATGGTCGAGGGTATATAAGATTCGGCCCGGCCGAACTTAGCACGCTTTTACTTGTTATGTTTAGGAAAATCCAGTTCCATAAATGCACGAAACAGTTTTTATTTTACCATTCTGGATGTACATGTATATATATATACTAGCTGAACCGGGCCCGCTCCGCTGCGCTTTTTTTACCCTCCACCTTAGGATTGGAGTATATAATTTCGTCATTATGATTGTAACTACTCGAAATATATATTCAAGATCGTCGTGACATTTTATATCGATCTAGCCATGTCCGTCGGTCTGTCTGTCGAAAGCACGCTAACTTTCGAAGGAGTAAAGCTAGCCACTTGAAATTTTGCTCAAATAATTCCTATTAGTGTAGGTCGGTTGGGATTGTAAATAGGGCATATCGGTTCATATATATAAATATAGCTGCCATATAAACCGATCTTGGGTCTTGACTTCTTGAGCCTCTAGAGGTCGCAATTCTTATCCGATTTACCTAAAATTTTGATCGACGGATCACGACATGTTTTGTTATGATTTCCAACAACTGTGCCAAGTATGGTTCAAATCGGCATAACCTGATATAGCTGTCATATAAACCGATCTGGGACTTGACTTCTTGAGCCTGTAGAGGTCGCAATTATTATCCCATTTACCTGAAATTTTGATCGACGGATCCTATCATGACCATCAACATACGTGTTTATTATGGTCTGAATCGGTCTATGCCTGATACAGCTCCCATATAAATCGATTTCTCTATTTTACTTCTTGAGCCCCCAAAGGGAGCAATTTTTATTCGAATTGGCTGACATTTTACACAAGTCTCCAAAACATAATTTAATTGTGGTCCGAACCGGTATTATATCGCTCTTAAAGCAGAGCAAATCTATACGTTTATCCTATTTTGCCTAAGAAGAGATGCCGGGAAGAGAACTCGACAAATGCGATCCATGGTGGAGGGTATATAAGATTCGGCCCGGCCGAACTTAGCACGCTTTTACTTAATGTACATTCTATGGAACAAAATTATCCCTTGAATATTTATTTTCCACAATTAAAGAGCTGTAATGGAATACCATGCTGCGAAGATGGTATGTGTATATCGCTTAACTAACAGATAACAATATAAATATAAATATTTGCATCCCATATGATCTTTATTGGTCTATGTATTCGCTCGGGGGTTAAGAGTCATCCAAGCTTGGATGTTGTATCTACTCCACTTTAAAAAAAAAAATCTTTAATTGAGCCCGATACTCTCACGGGGAATTAAGGAGTGGAAGACCCCTGGGGGGGGGGGGTTGTTTGTGTGAAAGGGGGTAGTATTGACCCCCAGAAACTTGGTTCTGAATGTGGGTATCAATTTCGTGCTCTTCTCCCAAATACCTTTTATTTAAGCCCCATTTTGCGATGGTCGGTTAATATTTATGTCCGATATAGAGGGGGTGGGGTGGACCCCCAGACACTTAGCTCTGGTTTATGGGATGACTCGTCCCCCAAACGCTTGGTTCCACATATGAATATCAGATATCAAGCGAATCGCATTACCAATCCCGAGATCTGGTGTTATTGGAAGTTAGGGTAATGAAAAAATCTTTTTAGGGGATGAATGCCACCTCAGACTTTTCGACCCAAATATGGATATCAAATTCGTGGTCCACTTACAAATTACTTTAATTTGAGCCCCTTATTGCCATGGTCGGTAAATATGATCCGTTTGGAGGGTGTTTTGCGGCTGGGACAGCCACCGGCACTTTGCCCAGAAAATAGATAACAAATTCGTTATTTACTCCCAAATACCGTTGATTTGAGCTCCATATTACCATAGTTGAAAATGAAGTTCAGTTTAGTGAATCCTTAAGGGCGTACCCACAAAAACATAGCTGCAAAATTGGATATCAGATTTGTTTACTACTTTGAAATACCATTCATTTTAGTCCTATTGACGTATTTTAAGGAGAAAAAGCGCCACCTAGTTTTGTACGCAAATTTGAATGCCATATTCGTAATCTACTCTCATATATCTATGATCCATGGTGGGGCGTCCTCTCATTAATTGGTATTACAATATCCCTATTACCATATATAACTGTGAGATGGAGGGACCGAAGGTCATTTTCATTCGGAAAGCAGGAAAACTCTCCAGACGAAGGCGATCGATTATGCTGAAGACTCTTGAGATGTTGAAAGAAAAATATCTAAGGGGAAAGATCCCTGGAGATTGCCTGTCGCGGCGACAGCATACAAATAGTAAAGGCAAATCCACTGAAACAGCCCTCCACGACCTAGTCGGCTACATAGAGGTTTCTATGTAAGTTTAATAACTTACTTACTAAAAGATGCATTACGGCAGGCTTGGGGTCTGTGATCTAAAAAGGTGGGTCAGCAGAGGAACACATCATGGTGGTGTCTGACGACGTGGCAATTGCGCTTAGGGGAAAGTTTCCCAGTACTCCAAGAGATATACTTCAGGAATCTCTACGTGCAACAACAAAGTGGGCTACCGAAAGTGGTCTAGGTATAAATCAGTGCAAGGCAGAAGTAGTTCTTTTCAGCAGAAGATACAAGTTGCCTATAGTGGTACCTGTCTCCTAGGGAGGAGAGAATGTTCCATTTACAGAAAGCGCAAAATACCTGGGTGTTTGGCTAGACAGGAAATTTAACTTCAAATCCAACTTTTTGAAAAGGGCAACACTTTCCCTATACACCTGCAAGAGAGTCATTGGCAAAAGTTGGGGGTTTAGACCACGTGTCATGCATTGGGTATATACTGTAGTTGTGAAACCTATAATGCTATATAGTGTTGTAGACTGGTGGATGGCGCTTCAAAAGTCCACCTACTGCTCAATATTTAACCGAGTCCAAAGGATGGCTTGTTTGTGCATCACAGCCGCTCTTAGGACGACACCATCTGATGCACTGAATTTAATGCTAAATACATCATATGCCTCTGGACATTGGGGCTAGACAAATTGCAGCGATCACTGCCACGAGTTTAAGGGAGCTTTCTCATTGGTCAAATTGGATATTGTATCCTAGATACAATATCCGATGTTCCAGGCAGTGTGGATAACACCCTACCTAAGCCGCTTTTTGATGAAAATTACTGTACCACTATTCCTAATAGAACGGAATGGAACTACAATATCCCTGGTAACAGAAGTTACATACACTTCCTACGGATGGTTCCAAACATAACGACCAGGTGGGCTTTGGAGTGTAATCTTAAGATCTGGAACTGATCATATCGAAAAGGTTACTCGACTACTGCAGTGTTTATCAAGCTGAGATTCTTACAATTATGGAAGTGGTGGAATGGCTTAGATATAATGTCATAATGACGAGTGGCATAACTATCTTCTCAGACAGCCAGGCAGCCATTAAATCCCTGAAGAACATATTTTTGAAGACAAAAACCGCCCTCGACTGTCGCAGATCTCCCATCGAGATGGCTGAACAGTTTAAAATTCACCTGTTCTGGGTGCCGGGCCACAGATTAGTATGGTCTAAATCGATATAAACCGATCTCCCAGTTTGACTTTTTGAACCTCTGGAGGCCGCAATTATTACTCGATTTGCCTAAAATTTTGAAGGTGATGTTTTTCTATGACTGGTGTTTTTCTATTCGATAAAGTCATTTAAAGAACTTGACAAATGCGATCCATGGTGGAGCGTATAAAAGATTCAGCCCGACCGAACTTAGCACGCTTTTACTTGTTTTTGGCTACCCATGCCACTTTGTGCCCTTCTTTTTACTGCTGGGCTGTAAGGATACTCAAAGATCCCAGATCGGTTTATATGGCAGCTATATCAGGTTATGAATCGATTTGAACCTTATTTGACACAGTTGTTGAAAGTAAGAATAAGATACGCCATGCTAAATTTCAGCCAAATCGGATAGGAATTGCGCCCTCTAGAAGCTCAAGGAGTCAAGTTCCCAGATCTGTTTCTTTGACAGCTATTTCAGGTTATAGACCGACTTGAACTACACTTGGCGCAGTTGTTGAATATCATAATAAAATACTTCGTACAAAAATTCATTCAAATCGGATAAGAATTGTGCCCTCAAGGGGCTCAAGAAGTCAAGACCCAAGATCGGTTTATATGACCGCTATATCAGGTTATGGACCGATTTGAACCATACTTGGCACAGTTGTTGGATATCATAACAAAACACGTGGTACTAAATTTCATTCCAATCGGATAAGAATTGCGCACTTAGAGGCTCAAGAAATCAAGACCCAAGATCGGTTTATATGACAGCTATATCAGGTTATGGACCGATTCGAACCATACTTGGCACAGTTGTTGAATATCATTACGTCATTCCAATCGGATAAGAATTGCGCACAGGGGTACGTCCTGTTGTTGTAACCGAATCTTTCCTCCTACCAGTAATGTTGGACTAGTAGTAGTGGCTCCGAGGAAAATAGTTTTTATATATCCGGCCTTCTGGAACAGAGGACATCGCTGCCTACATTAGATCAAGGGTTGATGATGGTAACGACAATAATTTTAATTTTATATACCCTCCACCATAGGATGGGGGGTATACTAATTTCGTCATTCTGTTTGTAACTACTCAAAATATTCGTCTGAGACCCCATAAAGTATATATATTCTTGATCGTCATGTTATTTTAAGTCAATCTAGCCATGTCCGTCCGTCCGTCCGTCTGTCTGTCGAAAGCACGCTAACTTCCGAAAGAGTAAAGCTAGCCGCTTGAAATTTTGCACAAATACTTCATATTAGTGTAGGTCAGTTGGTATTGAAAATGGGCTATATCGGTCCATGTTTTGATATAACTGTCATATAAACCGATCTTGGGTCTTGACTTCTTGAGCCTCTAGAGTGTGCAATTCTTGTCTGATTGGAATGAAATTTTGCACGACGTGTTTTGCCATGATATCCAACATCTGTGCCAAGAATGGTTCAAATCGGTCTATAACCTGATATAGCTGTCATATAAACTGATCTTGGGTCTTGACTTCTTGAGCCTCTAGAGGTCGCAATTATTATCCGATTTGCCTGAAATTTGATAAGACGGATTCTCTCATGACCATCAACAAATGTGTTTATTATGGTCTAAATCGGTCTATAAGCCGATACAGATCCCATATAAATCGTTCTCTCTATTTTACTTCGTGAGCCCCAATGGGCGCAATTCTTATACGAATTGGCTGAAATTTTACACAGGTCTCCAACATATAATTTAATTGTGGTCCGAACCGGACCATATCTTGATATCGTTTTAATAGCAGAGCAACTCTTTTCTTACATCCTTCTTTGCCTAAGAAGAGATGCCGGGAAAAGAACTCTACAAATGCGATCCATGGTGGAGGGTATATAAGATTCGGCCCGGCCGAACTTAGCACGCTTTTACTTGTTTTAATTCTAATGCTTACCAAATAGTCAGGACGAGTCGAGCTCTTAGCTATACTGACGATAACCAACTTCTGCAAAATCGCTGCAGTTGACGCATATTGAATTTCTTAATATAATATTATTTAGAGTAGAACTAGTAAAAGCGTGCTAAGTTTTGCATTTGTCGAGTTCGTTTCCCGATATCTCTTTTGAGCAAATAAAAGAAAAAAGAAAAGAATTGCTATAATATGGGAGCTAAAACAAGTTATGGTTCGATTCAAACCATAATTGAATTGAATATTGAAGACCATAGAAAAAGTCACTGTGTAAAATTTCAGCCAATTCGTGTAAGAATTGCGCCCTTTATGGGCTCAAAAAGTAAAATACGGAGATCGGTTTATATGGGAGCTGTATGTATGTTGATGGTCATGAGAGAAGCCGTTGTATAAAACTTTAGCAAAATCAGATAATAATTACGCCCTCTGGAGACTCAAGAAGTCAAGATCCCAGATCGGTTTATATGGCAGCTATATCAGGTTATGGATCGATTTAAACCATTTTTAGCACAAACATTAGAAGTCATAACGAAACACATTATGCGAAATCTCAGCAATATCGGATAAGATATGAGCCCTCTAGTGGCTCAAAAAGTCAAGATTCAATATTGGTTTATATGGCAGCTATATCAGGTTATGATCCGATTTGGAAGTCATAACAAAACACGTCATGAAAAATTTCAGCCAAATCGAATAGAAACTGCGCCCTCTAGACGCTCAAGAAGTCAAGACCCTAGATCGGCTTATATGAAAGCTATATATCAGGTTATGGATCGATGTAGCCCATTACCCGACCCACGATAATAAGAAGTATTTGTGCAAAATTTCAAGCGGCTAGCTTTATTTCTTTGAAAGTTTGCGTGTTTTTGACGGATGGACACTAATGTCGAATTTAACGCAGATGACTGCCATCACGGTCCAAACCTGCGAGACCCAAGGGTGAATACAATGCGTCTACCAACGCCCCCACATGTGGTAACCCACACATGAGTACAACTTTGATCCCACGTATTTGGACGTGTTCACCTCCTTGGTTAGGAGTGGACGGACATGGCTAGATCGACTTAAAATGTCATGGCGATCAAGAATATATATACTGTACTAGCTGAACCGGGCCCGCTCCGCTGCGCCTTCTTTTACTTTATATGGAGCAAAATTTTCCTTTGAGTATTTATTTTCGACAACTAAGGAGCTTTTAGTGAAATACCATGTTACGAAAATAGTATATCGCTTGACTAACAGTTTAATAATATAAGTGAATCCCATAGTGAATTTAAGTTTGGATGTAAGGTGTACTCCATTTTTTAAATACAATATTTCAGGCCGATATTCTCATGACGCCTGCTTTAGGGGTATTTTCGGGGGTGAGGTAGTCCCCCAGACACTTGGCCTTGAAAAAATAACAGCATCGTTCTCTTCTTTCAAATACCCTTTATTTAAACCCCATATTGCCATTAGATTAGGAGAGTTTACACAATGAGTCGTCCCTCAAAAGGTCCCAAAAAAGGTTATCAAATTAGTTTTCTAATCTCTAATACCTTTCGTTTGAGCCACATATTGACATAGTCGAACATTTTTTACCCTTTGGGGGGTGTTTAGAGGAAGCGGTGATTCCCGAAATACAGGGTCCTACATTTGGATATCAAATTCGTATTCTAATACCAAATACCTTTATTTGAGCCCCATAGCTATTTGTGGGGTATTTTGGGAAAGGGGTAGACCTCCAGAAACTTAGTCCCACATTTGGATATCAATTCGCATTTTACTCGCATATACCTTTCATTTGGGTCCTATATTGCTAAGGTCGGTAAATATGTCTGATTTAGGGGTGATATGGAGAGCAGGGTGGTCCCCCAAACACTAAGCCCTAAAAATATATCAGCAACGTTCTCTATTCTCATATATCTATGTATCATTTATTTGAACCCCTTTTGCGATTGGCCTCAAAATTGGATATCAAATTCGTTTCATAATCTCAAATACCATTCATTTAAATTCCTCATTGCAAAGCCAGCAAAAATGTCCGGTTTGGGGTATGGGACCTAAAAACTATGAATATCGGGCTCCACTGTCTTCATTTGTTCTCCACGGTAGATTGCCTTTGTGAGCAAATACGTTCTATTTGGGGGTTGTTATGGTTGTGGGACATCCCCTAGACAGTTGGTCCCGAATGTTGATATCAGATTAATGGTCTATTCCCAAATACCTTTGCCATAGCCGCAAACAAGACCGTTTTGGAGAATGTTTTGGGGGATGGGGCAGCCACTCAGTGACTTGGCTTTGAAAATATATATCAGATTCGTGTTCTACTCGAATGTACCTCTTATTTGAGCCCCATATTGCAATGGTCAGCAAATACTTCCTGTTTGGGTGGTGTGATGGGGATGGGGTGGCCCCATAGATACTTTTCCCGTATATTTATATCAGATTTGTATTTTACTTCCAAAGATCTTTCATCTGAGCCCCATATTGCTATGGTCGTAAATTTGTCGTCTTTGGGGGATGATCTCGGGGATGGGCGGCACCCAAAAACTCTGGCCCCACATCTGAATATCTAATTCGTATCCTTTAGCTGCCATATAAACCGATCTTGAAAATTGACTTCTTGAGCCACTAGAGGACGCAAATCTTATCCCATTTGGCTGAAATTTTGCATGAGGTGTTTATGCTTTTCACCAACTGTGCTGAGTATAGATGTAATTGGTCCAAACCTGATATAGCTGTAAATCGATCTGGGATCTTGACTTCTTGAGCCTCTATTGGGAGCAATTATTATCTGATTTGGGAAATTTTGTACAGCGACTTTTCTCATGACCTTCAACATACGTGTTAAATATGGTCTGAATCGGTTTATAATCTAATACAGTTCCCCTATAAAACGATCTCCCTATTTTACTTTTTTAGCCCCTAAAGGGCGAAATCCTTATTCGATTTGGCAGAAATTTTACACAATGACTTCCAACATTCATTCAATTATGGCCCGAATCGGACCATAACGTGATACAGCTCCAATAGCATAGCAATTATTTTTATACCCTCCACCATAGGATGGGGGGTATACTAATTTCGTCATTCTGTTTGTAACTGCTCGAAATATTCGTCTGAGACCCCATAAAGTATATATATTCATGATCGTCGCGACATTTTTAGTCGATCTAGCCATGTCCGTCCGTCTGTCTAAAGCACGCAAACTTCCGAAGGAGTAAATCTAGACGCTTGCAATTTTGCACAAATACTTCTTATTAGTGTAGGTCAGTTTGGTATTGTAAATGGGCCATATCCGTCCATGTTTGGATATAGCTGCCATATAAACCGATCTTGGGTCTTGACTTCTTGAGCCTCTAGAGTGTGCAATTCTTATCCGATTTGAATGAAATTTTGCATGACGTATTTTGTTATGATATCCAACAACTGTACCAAGTATGGTTCAAATCGGTTTATAACCTGATATAGCTGTCATATAAACCGATCTGGGATCTTGATTTCTAGAGCCTCTAGAGGTCGCAATTATTATCCGATTTGCCTGGAATTTTATACGACGGATTCTCTCATGACCATCAACATACGTGTTTATTATGGTCTGAATCGGGCCATAGCACGATACAGCTCCCATATAAATCGATCTCTCTATTTTACTTCTTGAGCCCCCAAAGGGCGCAATTATCATTCGAATTGGCTAACATTTTACACAGATCTCCAACATATAATTTAATTGTGGTCCAAACCGGAGCATATCTTGATATCGCTCTAATAGCAGAGCAAACCTTTTCTTATGTCCTTTTTTTTGCCTAAGAAGAGATGCCGGGAAAAGAACTCGACAAATGCGATCCATAGTGGAGGGTATATAAAATTCGGTCTGGCCGAACTTAGCACGCTTTTACTTGTCTTTTATCCTTTCCTTTCCTTTGTTTACCTAAAAAGAGACACCAGGAAGAGAGCTCGACATATGTGATCCATGGTTGAGAGTATGTAAGATTCGGCCCGGCCGAATTTAGCACGCTCTTATTTGTTCATGTTCGTGCATGCATTTGCGCTAGTAAGACAAGGATTATTTCATAATAGTTTACGTGTTTTATGCATGGTAGAAATTGATTTTTTATTGAATACTAATTATTAGTTTCATTTCACATGCTTTCCGTTTTTTGTTTATTAACGTCCACGACTTTGTTCGCGTAATACGTACATCACACTGAGCGTAGTTGTGTGTGATACTGCATTCAGGATGTTGCTCTTCAGCTGTTGTTAGTTTATTATTGCACACACAAGGCCGTTTCATCGGCGGCATATATGAAATGCATATGGCTCTGGATGGCTTATGATATTCAATCATGACATAACTACCAGGTAGTGTACCGTAAACAGCTGAGTACATATTTGTCTCGCGACGTGCACTATCTGTTAACGAGCTTTGGTTGTATGTGTGTATTATAGTTAAGAAATATAACACACAAACAACAAAAAATGGTGCGCACTAGTAACATCTTCAAAATCAGAGTTGCGCTAATCGCTTATTTTGATAGATAGTGTACTCAATATTTGTTGTTGGACAACTGCTAATACCTGTAAATGAATATAGCTTGATGTTCATTTGCATTAGTAAATTTTTTTTATACCCTCCACCATAGGATGGGGGTATACTAATTTCGTCATTCTGTTTATATTTGTAACGAAATATACGTCTAAGACCCCATAAAGTATATATATTCTTGATCGTCATGTAATTTTAAGTCGATCTAGCCATGTCTGTCCGTCCGTCCGTCCGTCTGTCTGTCGAAAGCACGCTAGGAGTTAAGGAGTTAAGCTAGCCCCTTGAAATTTTGCACAAATACTTTTATTAGTGTAGGTCGGTTGGTATTGTAAATGGGCCAAATCGGTCCATGTTTTGATATAGCTGCCATATAAACCGACCTTGGGTATTGACTTCTTGAGCCTCTAGAGGGCGCAATTCTTATCAGATTGGAATGAAATTTTGCACGTGTTTTGTTATGATATCCAACAAATGTGTTAAGTATGGTTCAAATCGGTCCATAAACTGATATAGCTGTCATATAAACCGATCTTGGGTCTTGAATTCTTGAGCCTCTAGAGGGCGCAATTCTTATCCGATTTGAATGAATTTTTGCACGAAGTATTTTGTTATGTTATCCAACAACTGTGCCAGGTATAGTTCAAATCGGTTCATAACCTGATATAGCTGTCATATAAACAGATTTGGGGACTTGACTTCTTGAGCTAACTCCTTCGGAAGTTAGCGTGCTTTCGACAGACAGACGGACGGACATGGTTAGATCGACATAAAATGTGGCGACGATCAAGAATATATATACTTTATGGGGTCTAAGACGAATATTTCGAGTAGTTACAAACAGAATGAAGAAATTAGTACACCCCCCATCCTATGGTGGAGGGTATAAAAATAAATGAAATAAATTTAAAGTATTTAAATTTGAATTCAGTCTCAAAATCTTTTGAGAATACTGCCTTAAAAAATATAAAACAACAACAAAAAATAAAACACAACACGCGCTATAAACTTTTTGTCTGAGTTCGCAAACTCAACTGAATATATTAGAATCTCTTTAGAGCACGCGGATAAAGATCGGGTCAATTTCTAGCTTTCGTGAAGCACGAATTATTTTACTTGATCTTCGTTCAATGAGCTCAAAACACTATTAGCATACGCAACCGCTGATCGGAAGCAATATGGATGCAAAACAAATTCGTCTTTACCATACTTTGAAGCCATGTTTCATGCATACCATATGTAAAGATTACTGCACAAAAGTATGTTGAAACCATATTTTTTTTGTAAATTTTTTGAAGAATATTACTTTACATTGTATTGTAGTTCCATGCATACTTATTGCGCCTTCAAAATGCGCATTAGTATGCTAGAATATTTTCGTATTGCTTCCAAGACAGGAACAATTTTTTGCTGGGTTATTAAATTTGAAAAATATAGATTTGTAATATATGTTGAAATCAAACTAATAACATGGGTATATTGGGTAAATAAAAACGTTGTTTACGGTAGGAATATTTAACTTGCTGAAAAGAAACTTGGTTGAGTAAAATGACTTCCCAGACCCAAGTTTATGAAATATTTGCCACTAATAGCAGATGAGTAAAACTTACTAAAATCGTGCAATTTTTCCTTGTTTTAATCAAAACTTAAAAAAATTAAATTGAAATTGGCAAACTAATTTCAATTAAGTTTTTTACCTTCACGGAAACCGGGCTCAAATCTGACATCGGTAATGGTGAACTTTTTTCTGATCAGTTCCACGTTTTTAGATGTGAAAGAGTAGGTACACTAAAAAAGTAACCCAAAAGTAACCCAATGGTTAGTTAAAATATATAACTGAAATAATTAATTTAATTGTAGATGAATTATTTATTCCCATTTTAATCCTTTGTTTAATTTTTATACCCTCCACCATAGAATGGGGGGTATACTAATTTCGTCAATCTGTTTGTAACTACTCGAAATATTCGTCTCAGACCCCATAAAGCATATATATTCTTGACCGTCGCGACATTTTATGTCGATCTAGCCATGTCCATCGGTCTGTTGGTCTGTCCGTCCGTCTGTTTGTCGAAAGCACGCTAACTTCCGAAGGAGTAAGGCTAGCCGCTTGAAATTTTGCACAAATACTTTTTATTAGTGTAGGTCGGTTGGTATTGTAAATGGGCCATATCGGTCCATGTTTTCATATAGCTGCCATATAAACCGATCTTGGGTCTTGACTTCTTGAGCATCTAGAGTGCGCAATTCTCATCCGATTTGACTGAAATTTTGCACATAGTGTTTTAGTATCACTTCTAACAACTGTGCTAAGTATGGTTTAAATCGGTCCATAACCTGGTATAGCTGCCATATAAACCGATCTGGGGTCTTGACTTCTTGAGCCTCTAGAGAGCGCAATTCTTACGCGATTGGAATGAAATTTTGCACGACGTGTTTTGTTATGATATCCAACAACTGTGCTAAGTATGATTCAATTCGGTTTATAAACTGATATAGCTGCCATATAAACAGATCTGGGGACTTGACTTCATGAGCCTCTAGAGGTCGCAATTATTATCCGACTTGCCTGAAATTTTGTACGACGCATTCTCTCATGATCATCAACATACGTGTTTATTATGGTCTGAATCGGTCTATAGCCCGATACTGCTCCCATATAAATCGATCTCTCCATTTTACTTCTTGAGCCCCCAAAGGGCGCAATTCTTATTCGAATTGGCTGACATTTTACACAGGTCTCCAACATATAATTTAATTGTGGTCTAAACCGGATCATATCTTGATATCGCTCTAATAGCAGAGCAAATCTTTTCTTATATCATTCTTTGCCTAAGAAGAGATGTCGGGCAAAGAACTCGACAAATGCGCTCCATGGTGGAGGGTATATAAGATTCGGCCCGGCCGAACTTAGCACGCTTTTACTTGTTCTTTGTTCGGGTTTGCTTTGCTATTCAAATAATTGCTATCTCCCAATAGATGGCGCTAGATGTGTTGTTGGTGATGCTTGCTCTTGTTTCCAATAACATTGTCATCATTTTGTCTTTTTTAAATTCAATCGAATTTCCGCTTTTTACGGCCTATCTAATGTCACCGTTGCGCATAGGTAAGCATCTTCGGCTTACCCATGCCAAAAATATAAAAATATCGGAAAACAAGTAAAAGCGTGCTAAGTTCGACCGGGCCGAATCTTATCGGGCTATCGACCGATTCAGACCATAATAAACATGTATGTTGATGGCCATGAGAGGATCCGTTGTACAAAATTTCAGGCAAATCGGATAATAATTGCGACCTCTAGAGGCTCAAGAAGTCAAGATCCCAGATCGGTTTATATGGCAGCTATATCATGTTATTAACCGATTTATACCTCATTAGGCGCAGTTGTTGGATATCATAACAAAATACTTCGTGCAAAATTTCATTCCAATCGGAGAAGAATTGCGCCCTCTAGAGGCTCAAGAAGTCAAGACCCAAGATCTGTTTATATGACAGCTATATCAGGTTATGGACCGATTTCAACCATACTTGGCACAGTTGTTGGATATCGTAACAAAATGCATTGTGCAAAAATTCATTCAAATCGGATAATAATTGCGCCCCATAGAGGCTCAAGAAGTCACGACCCAAGATCGGTTTATATGGCAGCTATATCAGGTTATGAACCGATTTGAACCATACTAGGCACAGTTGTTGAATATTATAACAAAACCCTTCGTGCAAAAATTCATTCAAATCGGATAAGAATTGCGCCCTCTAGAGGCTCAAGAAGTCAAGACCCAAGATCGGTTTATATGGCGGAGGGTATAAAAATGGTGGAGGGTATAAAAATGTGAGCTCTGGATATTCCTTCAATAAAAGTTGCGACAATAGTCATTATCCATTTATGACCTCAGTACAAAAACTTACGGCCTAGAGCACTAAATTTGTTTTTTCTTTTTGCACCCTCATCATAATCTAATTTCGTCATTCCGTTTGTAAAGCATCGAAATATTCATCTGGGAACCAATAAAGTATATATGTATGTATATTTTTGATCATCCATCGTTCAGTCCATCTGTCGAAAGCATGCAAACTTTCAAAGGGATAAAGCTAGGCGCATTAAAATTTTGCACAAATATTTCCTATAAGTGTAGGTCAGTTGGGATTTTAAATGGGTCATATTTGTCTATGTTTTAATATAGCTGCCACATAAACCGATTTTGAATCTTGACCTCTTGAGCCCCTATGCGCCGCAATTCTTATCCGATTTGTATCTAATTTTGTATAAGATATTTTGTTATGACTTTCAACATCTGTGCTAAGTATGGTTCAAACCGGTTTAAAACTTGATGTAGCTCCCATGTAAACCGATCTCCTAATATGGCCCTCTGAGCCTCTAGAGGGCGCAATTCTTATGCGATTTGACTAAACATTATTTTACCGACTTCTCCTATGACCTTCCACATACGTGCGAAATATGGTCTGAATGGGTCCATCACCCGATATAGCTCCCATATGAACCAATCTCCCGATTTTAATTCTTAAGCCGCTATAGGGCTCAATTCTAATCCAGTTTTTGCTGACATTTTGCGCAATGACATCTACTATGGTCTGCAACAGCCAAACCAAGCATGTACCGAAATGGTTAATAACCTGAAATAGCGCTAATAGCTTTGCAAGTTATATCCTTTATCCTTTGTTTGCCTATAAAGAGATATCGGACAAAAAATGATAAATAAGATCCATGGTAGAGGGTATGTATGATTTGGTTAGGCCGAACTTTTCCCGCTTTTACTGTTGTCACTCGATTCGTTCGCCAAATCATTGAAAACAGCTATTTTCCCTTAATAAAATCAGCTGTTTTCAATGACTTGGCGAGCGAGTCGAGTGACAAAACGAAAAAAATGTGTGTTCATCGGCATGCCACTTGGGCTCGACTATTAAAAGGAGGCTTCTTATCTTTCAACTAAATTTTCATTCAAGATGTAGAAAAGTGTCACCTCTGTAACGAAACCAACTCTCCAACAGCTCTAATTCTGTGTACGTTCGTTGAGCCTTCCCTTCTAATAGTATAACACAAACTTGGATATTCGCACTCTACTAAATAAATTTTTATCTATGGCATAAACTACCTGAATTATCTATCTTACGGTGGGAAATTTGCAAAAAAAATAGCATAGCAAACAACCGCAACGAAATTCCTAGACTTTATTTTCCTTTATTTTACAGACCAATAGGTTGCCATAATAAAGATAAATTCTGCATGATCAATTTTTACCAATCTGCCCCCTCTTTGCCGGTCTTTATATTAGGTGCGGTGGTGACAGTTCTTAGTAATTAAACCATGTAAAACTTTTGAACATGAAAGTGTTGCCCAGTAGCACATTGTTTGGACTTGTCTAGGAAAAGAAGGCTCCTTGTGAATGAGCAAAAAATGGCGGCTACCTTGAGTTAAGGTTTGCAACTGCTCCTATCACACTGAACGCCATAACTTTGGGGGTACGGCGGCAGTGTTCTGTTAGGTCATTATAATTGATCAACTGTTTCGAGGTGAGGTGGTCCGCTAGATATATGAGCAGCATAAAGATATCATATTCGCAGTCCACAACATTATACTTTGAATTTAACCCCATATTGTCATAATTGGTGCACACATCCGTTTCGTGGAGAACGCCTCACTCCATCAGCCACTTGAGCACAAATTTGAATGACGCACTCCATTTAAAAATATCTAAAGAGTGATTTGTTAAGAGCTTGATAACTTTTTTTTTAAAAAAAACGTATAAAATTTGCAAAATCTCATCGGTTCTTTATTTGAAACGTTAGATTGGTCCATGACATTTACTTTTTGAAGATAATTTCATTTAAATGTTGACCGCGGCTGCGTCTTAGGTGGTCCATTCGGAAAGTCCAATTTTGGGCAACTTTTTCGAGCATTTCGGCCGGAATAGCCCGAATTTCTTCGGAAATGTTGTCTTCCAAAGCTGGAATAGTTGCTGGCTTATTTCTGTAGACTTTAGACTTGACGTAGCCCCACAAAAAATAGTCTAAAGGCGTCAAATCGCATGATCTTGGTGGCCAACTTACCGGTCCATTTCTTGAGATGAATTGTTCTCCGAAGTTTTCCCTCAAAATGGCCATAGAATCGCGAGCTGTGTGGCATGTAGCGCCTTCTTGTTGAAACCACATGTCAACCAAGTTCAGTTCTTCCATTTTTGGCAACAAAAAGTTTGTTAGCATCGAACGATAGCGATCGCCATTCACCGTAACGTTGCGTCCAACAGCATCTTTGAAAAAATACGGTCCAATGATTCCACCAGCGTACAAACCACACCAAACAGTGCATTTTTCGGGATGCATGGGCAGTTCTTGAACGGCTTCTGGTTGCTCTTCACTCCAAATGCGGCAATTTTGCTTATTTACGTAGCCATTCAACCAGAAATGAGCCTCATCGCTGAACAAAATTTGTCGATAAAAAAGCGGATTTTCTGCCAACTTTTCTAGGGCCCATTCACTGAAAATTCGACGTTGTGGCAGATCGTTCGGCTTCAGTTCTTGCACGAGCTGTATTTTATACGGTTTTACACCAAGATCTTTGCGTAAAATCTTCCATGTGGTCGAATAACACAAACCCAATTGCTGCGAACGGCGACGAATCGACATTTCACGGTCTTCAGCAACACTCTCAGAAACAGACGCAATATTCTCTTCTGTACGCACTGTACGCATTCGTGTGGTTGGTTTAATGTCCAATAAAGTAAACTGAGTGCGAAACTTGGTCACAATCGCATTAATTGTTTGCTCACTTGGTCGATTATGTAGACCATAAATCGGACGTAAAGCGCGAAACACATTTCGAACCGAACACTGATTTTGGTAATAAAATTCAATGATTTGCAAGCGTTGCTCGTTAGTAAGTCTATTCATGATGAAATGTCAAAGCATACTGAGCATCTTTTTCTTTGACACCATGTCTGAAATCCCACATGATCTGTCAAATACTAATGCATGAAAATCCTAACCTCAAAAAAATCACCCTTTATCACTTGGTCTCCCATTGTTTTAATGGGGAGGTAAAGCACCACCTAGATTCTTGGACACAAAGTTTAATGTCATATTCGTAATCAGCTACCAAATGCTTTTAATTTGAGGCTCATCTATGTAGGATCGAATTGTAATCCCATTTGAGGGTGGGGAGACCCCCAATTACTTGGTCCTCATTTTTTATGTCATATTCGTAGTATAGTCCCGAATACCTTTCATTTGAGTCTCATATTGATATTTATGTCCAAAATGTTTGTTTGGGGGAGTTTTTTAGGTTGGACGACCCCTCCATTACTTCGTCCCAATTTTTCGTATACTACTCCCCAATACCTTTCATTTGATACCCATATTGTTCCTATTGGTCCACTTTGTATTTTAGGTGGTGTTTTTGGGGCAACGGGGCAGGGTCCGCCCCCTTCCAATATCAAAAAAACTAAAAAGCCATTTCCTACTTACTGACCATTTTCGTAATATACTCCCAAATACCTTTCCTTTTTAAGGGGTTTTGGGATCAGGGAAGCCCACCAGATACTTGGATCCAATTTTAAATATGAAATTCGTAGTCTACTCTTGAATACCTTTCATTTAAATCCCATAATGTTCAGATCGGTTCACTTTTATTTTGGGGTCGTACTTTTAGGGATAGGTGGAGGGTCCGCCCCCTACCAATATCAATAAATTGTATAGCCTATTGCTTCTTCCGGACTACTTCTCACAATATGCGAAAATTTGAAAGAAATGGGTTCAGCCGTTTTTGAGTCAATACGGAACAAACAAATTTAGAAACCCACAAACAAATATACAAACAACCAAACAAACACAAATTCATTAATATATATGTATAGATTCGTAGTGTAGTCCCGAATACCTTTCATTTGAATCCCATATAGATATTTACGTCCAATATGTTTGTTTGGGGGAGTTTTTGGGTTTATTCGACCCCTTGCATACTTACATTCATATTTTTATACCCTTCATCATAGGATGGGGGGTATACTAATTTCGTCGTTCTGTTTGTAACTACTTGAAATATTCGAATGAGACCCCATAAAGTATATATATTCTTGATCGTCGCGAAATTTTATGTCGATCTAGCCATGTCCGTCCGTCTGTCTGTCGAAAGCACGCTAACTTCCGAAGGAGTAAAGCTTGCCGCTTGTAATTTTGCACAAATACTTTTTATTAGTGTAGGTCGGTTGGTATTGCAAATGGGCCATATCGGTCCATGTTTTGATATAGCTGCCATATAAACCGATCTTGGGACTTGACTTCCTGAGCCTCTAGAGGGCGCAATTCTTAACCGATTGGAATGAAATTTTGCGGTCCATAACCTTATATAGCTGTCATATAAACCGATCTGGGGACTTCTTGAGCTTCTCGAGGGCGCAATTTTTATCCGATTTGGCTGAAATTTTGCATGACGTATTTTATTCTTACTTTCATCAACTGTGCCAAATAAGGTTCAAATCGGTTCATAACCTGATATAGCTCCCATATAAACCGATCTTGGATCTTGACTTCTTGAGCCTCTAGGGGTCGCAATTGTTATCCGATTTGCCTGAAATTTTGAACGACGGATCCTCTCATGACCATCAACAAATGTGTTTATTATGGTCTGAATCAGCTCCCATATAAATCGATCTCTCTATTTTACTTTTTGAGCTCCCAAAGGGCGCAATTTTTATTCGAATTGGCTGACATTTTACACTGGTCTCCAACATATAATTTAATTGTGGTCCGAACCGGACCATATCTTGATATCGCTCTAATAGCAAAGCAAATATTTTCTTTTATCCTATTTTGCCTAAGAAGAGATGCCAGGAAAAGAACTAGACAAGTGCGATCCATGGTGGAGGGTATATAAGATTCGGCACGGCCGAACTAAGCACGCTTTTACTTGTTATATATAAAGATTAGTTGGGGTTCTGATTGTGACTTGCATTAGTAGCTTTTATAAGTTTGTGAATCCTAAGAGGAAAGTTCAGGAATTCCCGTGTTGCATGAAGCTTGATTGTGGGGAAACGTCTGATGATTCGGAGATATGCGATATGTTTGCAGACTTTTTCCAAAGTAGTTATACCAAGTTGTCTTTCTGTTCCAAATATGCTTATGATAGTAATAGGTTGAATTATTTCCGACGGATTATTCTTACTGAGGATGAGGTGCTGATTGGTTGAAAGTCATTAGTGAGTTCCAAGACACCAAGGCCGGATGGTGTACCGGCGAATATTCTTAAATCTTGTGCCTACTATTATAGTTGTATAGGCCACTTACGGCAATTTTCAATGATTCATTATCTTCAGGATATTTTCCTCATTCCTGGAGGTCTAGTAATATAATTCTTTTAAATTGAAATGGTAGCAGATGTATTATTGAAAATTATAAGGGTATTGTGAAATTAAGTGCAATACAAATCTGTTTGAACTGCTGGTTTCTGGTAGAATATCCCATTTTGTCACACCAATTATTTTACCCTACCAACATGGGGAGGTGGACTTTGAACAACCTATAAGATCTGACGTGTCGTGCATATGATGGTTTTGTAAACAGATGCAATTTAAAACGCAAAGTCGTTGTTGGGTTTTATCAAACGGTGGTCCAAGGAGTTTGATGCTCCTTATGTGAGCAAGCGTTTGTTTACAAGCTTAGTCCGCCCTACATTGGAATACAGTTGTGTGGGTTGGAACCCCTTCTACAAGTGGTATTTGTGTGATGTGTGTAACAAATTGTGTAGTAGTATATCCTTCAACGATCCTATTCATGTAATAAAGAATTCTATCCTTCGTCTGTAGTTTGTTGAAGAAGTTGCCAGAGAAGACTGTTCATCTTATTTTTCTTTCATTGTTGTATAATATCTATGTTGCTTTAAATGTTGATCTGACTATAGTGTTTAACTGGCTGTGAAGTTTCTGTAGCCAGTATTACCTTAACCCTCTACTAACCCTCCATAGTTCGGACTATGGAGTGTACGCATCCCTACGTAATGGGAGGTGGCACCCTCGGTTGGCAGGGGTGGTTGTGAGTGGCATGGGAACGAACGAATGATACAAGTGGTATTGATAGTAAAGCAATACCGTAAATTAGTACCACAATGATACCGTATGGTATCTATAACGCTTTATGATTACATCATCCATACCATGCGGAATTGTTTTAGTATTAATATACTGTTCTGAGGCGAATGCAAAACTAACTTATCTACAATACTTCTATTGACGGTGGAACGAAACCGTACGAGTTCATTCAATGTGCATCTTTATGTGGTCGACTTGCCCATCCACAAGTCACGTGCTTGATCATATAAAGATGGTTATTAACTATCCAAACTTCCTATGGCGCTGTGATTCCTGTATTGTCATATAAAATGACACGCAATACAAATTGTAGGGATGTTAATCCTGCTTGCAAATATCTTATATATAAAAATCAATTTGTGTTTGTTTGTAGGTTTGTTTGTTTGTTTGTGTGTTCCTTATAGGCTCAGAAACGGCTGAACCGATTTTCTTGAAATTTTCACAGATGATGCATAATGACCCCGTGGTGAAAAAAGGGCACTACATTTTTTGATATCTGAAGGGGGGCGGACCCTCCCCCTGACCCTAATTTTCAGAAACGCCAGATCTCGGAGATGGGTGATGCGATTTAAGCGAAATTTTGTGTGCTCTCATATAGTACCCTAAAAATTAAAATTTGGTATACAAATTTCGGATGGGGTACCTAGGGGGGCCGCCGACCCTAAAACCTACCAAACATATGGTTAGACCAATCACGACAATATGGGACTCAAATGAAAGGTATTTAGGATAAGAAAACATATCTGATATCCAATTGTTGGGCCAAGTGTTGGGGGGACCACCCCAAGCCCCAAAACACCCCTAAATCGGACATATTTACCGACCATGGCAATATGGGACTCAAATGAAAGGTATTTCCGAGTAGAATACGAATCTGATATTCAAATGTGGGACCACGTTTCTGGGGGTCCACCCCTTTAACAAAACACCCCCCAAACTGGACTTATTTATTGACCATGGGAATATGGGGCTTAAATAAAAGGTATTTTAATGTAGAATACGAATCTGATATTCAAATATAGGACCAAATGTTTGGGAGGCCGCCTCTCATCAAAAACATCCCCCAAAGGGGACAAATTTACGACCATAGCAATATGGCGCTCAAATGAAAGGTATTTGGGAGTAAAGCACGAATTTGATATCAATATTCGGGAAAAGTGTTTACGGCCACGCCACCCCCACAACACCACCCAAATAGTAAGTATTTGCTGACTATTGCTATATGAGGCTCTAATAAGAGGGGTTTTAAAGTGGAAAACGAATCCGATATATATTTTCAAGGCCAACTCACTGAGTGGCCGCCCATCTCACAAAACAACCCCCAAGCCGGACTATGGAAATATGGGGCTCAAATTACAGGTATGTGGGAGTAGTCCACGTATCTAATATCATCATTAGGGGCCAACTGTCTAGAGGACGTCCCACCACCATAACAACCCCCAAATAGGACAAATTTGTTCACCAAGACAATTTGGGTCATAAAGAGAGTGGGACTAAATATTCATAGTTTGTAGGGCCAATACCCCAAACCGGACATATTTGCTGACTTTTGCAATAAGGAGTGTAAATGAGATTAGAAAACAAATTTGATATCCAATTTTGAGGGCAATGGCAATATGGGGTTCAAATAAATGATATATAGATATACGAGAATAGAGCACGTTGCTGATATATTTTCCGGGCTTAGTGTTTGGGGGACCACCCCAATCCCCAAAACACCGCTAAATCGGGCATATTTACCGACCATGTCAATTCGGAGCTTAAATGAAAGGAAATGGGGGATAGAGCAAGAATTGATACCCATTTTCGAGACCAATTTTCTGGGGGTCTACCCCTTTCCCAAAATACCTCACAAACAGCCATTTTTTGCTGACCATCGCAATATGGGGCTAAAATAAAAGTATTTGGGGTAGAATAAGAATTTAATGTCCAAATGTAGGACCATGTACCTAGGGCATCACCCCTTTTCCAAAACATCCCCAAAGGAAAAAAATTGTTCGACCATGCCAATATGTGGCTCAAATGAAAGGTATTTGAGATTAGAAAACGAATTTCATAACCTATTTTGGGGCTGTGTTTGGGACGCGCCTCATTCTGTAAACTCCTCTTAAGCCAATGACAATGTGGGGTTTAAATAAATGGTATTTGAGAGAAGAGCACGATGCTGATATTTTTTCAGGGCCAAGTATCTGGGGGACCACCTCTCCCCCGAAACACTCCTAATTCAGACATCATGAGAATATCGGGCTGAAATGAAGTATTTTAAGAACGGAGTACACCTTACATCCAAACTTAAATTCGTAGACCAATAAAGATCATGTGGGTTTCAGATAAAGGCACTTATATTGTTAAACTGTTAGTCAAGTTTGCATTGTATTTTACTAAAGGATCTTTAATTGTCGAAAATAAATATTCCAAGGAAACTTTTATTTCATATAAAGTAAAAGAAGGCGCAGCGGGGCGGGCCCGGTTCAGCTAGTTACAAATAAAAACAAAAACTGCTAGAAGAATGTACATGTTTCTCCCCCTCCCTCACCCGTCACTGTTCTTCAGTTCAAAAATGTGACAGAGGGGATTGAGGAGTTTGTTGATGCGTTGATTGCAGCTAGTGCTGATTTACTATTTATCACTGTAAGAAAGAAGAAACAAAACAAAAATGACAAAAAGAAGCATCAAAACAAAAAGGAGACTTTTGGTGCCAATTCTGGTTGTAACACACTTGAAGTAGTGCACAGCATGAAATTTCTCCATGTGTCTAAATGCATGACAACAACTTAACCTGAGAAGATTACCAAATACATTGCCGACAAATTGGAAGTTAATTTACCTGTCTTATCATGCGTTGTGGTCGTTAAAATAGACGCTGAACTATCTAAACTCTATTTCGTCAATTCCAAGCTTGGAGTTCCAGAACCAATAAAAAAGTGTTTAATAAAGATTTCTGGCCATTGTCAGTGAAATTAAAACCCTTCATACATAAGCAAAAAAGACTCTAAGCCAGGAATGGCGAAGAGAAACGTCATAAATTATTTCAAAACCCCTACTCATTTATCAATATACTTTCATAACGCTGGTGGACTTCGCACAAAAACCAACGATATATTTTTATCTGGATGTTCTAATGATTACAATGTTATATTATTGTGGAGACACGGCTGAAGTCACACCTTTTATCTAATTAGATTTTAGACAATTTTTACACAATGCATTGAGAGATATCGTTTATTCTAGATACATAACTAAAGCAGGTGGAATCTTTTTGGCAGGTGCTTCTAAATTTATTAGCAGGCGAATGGACTTTCCTTATAAACAAGCCCATATTGAACAAATTTTTGTGGCCATTAGCTATTCTGATACGGTTCAACAAAGTAAGTATGAAACCGTATTTGTCGTGAGTTATATTCCTCCAAACAGTAAATTTTAATTTTACAATCTGCATTTCGTAATATAAACCCCAGTTGGTGGTCAAATGCCATGCATTCTTGATGACTCCCTCTTAGGAAGTATTATGTGGAATTTCAGTGCTTCGGATCAAATGCTAGTGCCATTTAATAATTCATTTTACATCGAAAGATTCTGATTGTAGCCGTTTAGTGAAGCGGACTTGTTTTTATTTCGTTCCTCAAAGAAAACAAAACAAGTAAAAGCGTGCTAAGTTCGGCCGGGCCGAATCTTATATACCCTCCACCATCGATCGCATTTGTCGAGTTCTTTTCCCGGCATCTCTTCTTAGGCAAAAAAGGATATAAGAAAAGAGTTGCTCTGCTATTAAAACGATATCATGATATGGTCCGGTTCGGAACACAATTAAGAATTGCGCCCATTGGGGTTCACGAAGTAAAATAGAGAGAACGATTTATATGGGATCTGTATCGGGCTATAGACCGATTCAGACCATAATAAACACGTTTGTTGGTGGTCATGAGAGGATCCGTCGTACAAAATTTCAGGCATATCGGATAATAATTGCGACCTCTAGGGGTCAAGAAGTCAAGATCCCAAATCGGTTTATATGGCAGCTATTTCAGGTTATGAACCGATTTGAACCTTATTTGACACAGTTGTTAAAAGTAAAAATAAAATACGTCATGCAAAATTTCAGCCAAATCGGATAGGAATTGCGCACGCTAGAGGCTCAAGAAGTCAAGACCCAAGATCGGTTTATATGGCAGCTATATCAGGTTATGGACCGATTTGAACTATACTTGGCACAGTTATTGGATATTATAGCAAAACAAGTCGTGCAAAATTTCATTCCAATCGGATAAGAATTGCGCACTCTAGAGGCTCAAGAAGTCAAGAACCAAGATCGGTTTATATGGCAGCTATATCAAAATATGGACCGATATGGCCCATTTACAATACCAACCGACCTACACTAATAAGAAGTATTTGTGCAAAATTTCAACCGGCTAGCTTTACTCCTTCGGAAGTTAGCGTGCTTTCGACAGACAGACGGACGGACGGACAGACGGACGGACATGGCTAGATCGACATAAAATGTCACGACGATTAAGAATATATATACTTTATGGGGTCTCAGACGAATATTTCGAGTAGTTACAAACAGAATGACGAAATTAGTATACCCCCCATCTTATGGTGGAGGGTATAAAAAAAAAATATATATATATATATATATCCGTATCTCGGAATAGGTACTACCTATTACGAAAATTTTAAAGCATTTTGGAGTAGGCAAAAAATTTACTCCAAAGACTCAACATCTGCGGTGGTGGCGTCAGACCGTAGCGTGTTGTCCTCCCCTCCTATAGGTGTGGGTGCCTTGGCAAAGAAGCACAACAGAGATGAGCTGACTTATGCAGTTATTAATATCTGGATCTGGTTAACGATCATACCCTGTAGAGGATCCACCTATACAAATGATGAGCTGCGAGTTTACAGGGGACATCTTTAAGCTGCGTTTTGCGTCGGCGGATTGTATTGAATGTATTGTCAGAAGTATTCACGCTCCCTGGGAGGGCTCAAAGCTCAACCTGGTGAGAAAGATGGACTTCCCAGGTCACAAAAGCTACGGTCTGCATCAAGGGATGGGGCAGTAAATTTGCGACAGAACGCATGTTGGGATTCTTGGGCAAGTAAAACGACGGTTTGGTCGCAGAGAAGTGGGTGGTCTTCCACAGGGAGGAGAAGGAGGAAGGAACTCTCTTTGTGGTTGGCATTGATCAAGTCTCCGTGACTAGTTTGACTAAGACTAAAGGCATGGCGCACTACGGGAGCAAACATGTCTTTTTCAAGATTGTTAAGACTATGATAGGCAGAAGTTTTCATTCTGTGACATCTGGCAGTGCAGCGGCAGGTGACTCAACACCGCCCAACAAACATGGGCCCGACAACGAGACAACGAGACAACCACGGCATCTCTCAATATTGGAAAGACTAGAAGAAGCAAATATCCTAATACAAAAACAAGTAAAAGCGTGCTAAGTTCGGCCGGGCCGAATCTTATATACCCTCCACCATGGATCGCATTTGTCGAGTTCTTTTCCCGGCATCTCTTCTTAGGCAAAAAAGGATATAAGAAAAGAGTTGCTCTGCTATTAAAACGATATCAAGACATGGTCCGGTTCGGACCACAATTAAATTATATGTTGGAGACCTGTGTAAAATTTCAGCCAATTCGTATAAGAATTGCGCCCATTGGGGCTCACGAAGTAAAATAGAGAGAACGATTTATATGGGATCTGTATCGGGCTATAAACCGATTCAGACCATAATAAACACGTTAGTTGATGGTCATGAGAGGATCCATCGTACAAAATTTCAGGCATATCGGATAATAATTGCGACCTCTAGGGGTCAAGAAGTCAAGATCCCAGATCGGTTTATATGGCAGCTATATCAGGTTATGAACCGATTTGAACCTTATTTGACACAGTTGTTGAAAGTAAAAATAAAATACGTCATGCAAAATTTCAGCTAAATCGGATAGGAATTGCGCCCTCTAGAAGCTCAAGAAATCAAATCCCCAGATCTGTTTATATGACAGCTATATCAGGTTATAAACCGATTTGAACCATACTTGGCACAGTTGTTGGATATCATAACAAAACACGTCGTGCGATATTCCATTCCAATCGGATAAGAATTGCGCCCTCTAGAGGGTCAAGAAGTCAAGACCCAAGATCGGTTTATATGGTAGCTATATCAGGTTATGGACCGATTTGAACCATACTTGGCATTGTTGTTGGATATAATAAGAAAATACGTCGTGCAAAATTTCATTTCAATCGGATAAGAATTGCGCACTCTAGAGGCTCAAGAAGTCAAGACCCAAGATCGGTTTATATGGCAGCTATATCAGGTTATGGACCGATTTGAACCATACTTGGCACAGTTGTTGGATATCATAACAAAACACGTCGTGCAAAATTTCATTCCAAGCGGATAACAATTGCACACGCTAGAGGCTCAAGAAGTCAAGACCCAAGATCGGTTTATATGGCAGCTATATCAGGTTATGGACCGATTTGAACCATACTTTGCACAGTTGTTGGATATCATAAGAAAACACGTCATGCAAAATTTCATTCCAATCGGATAAGAATTGCGCACGCTAGAGGCTCAAGAAGTCAAGACCCAAGATCGGTTTATATGGCAGCTATATCAAAACATGGACCGATATGGCCCATTTACAATACCAACCGACCTACACTAATAAGAAGTATTTGTGCAAAATTTCAAGCGGCTAGCTTTACTCCTTCGGAAGTTAGCGTGCTTTCGACAGACAGACGGACAGACAGACGGACGGACGGACGGACGGACAGACGGACGGACATGGCTAGATCGACATAAAATTTCACGACGATCAAGAATATATATACTTTATGGGGTCTTAGACGAATATTTCGAGTAGTTACAAACAGAATGACGAAATTAGTATACCCCCCATCTTATGGTGGAGGGTATAAAAATATCAGGCAGTGTAGTGGCGAGAGACCCAAACAGTCAACAAACAGTAACTCGACGACTGAACCATCGCCGACTGAAAGATTCGCATTTCCTAAAGATCCTTATATTGAAACATTAGGCAGCGCAGCGACAAAAGACTCAGTGCAACCAACGAACAGGGAGCCGATGATGGTACCATCACCTACTCCCAAGAAGCACATTTACTTATTTCTTAGAAGGTTAAGATAGGCAAAGATACTAGTATTGGAACATCAGGCAGTACAGGGAATGGAAACGCAATACAGCTTAACGAAAAGGAACCCAACGATGAAACCATTGCCGACTTTATCGGAAGACTAGACTAGGCAAAGAACCTAAAACAATGACATCAGGCAGGGCAGTGACAGGAAAGTCAATGCAGTCTAAAGAACAGGGAGCACCTACTCTCAAGATGCCCATTTACTGGAGGACCAATGATTGAGGTATTCCAGATAAACCTCCACCCGAGCTAGACTGCTACACACGCTCTGTTGGAGAAAATCAGCAAGAGCAAGATTCATATTGCCTTGATTCAGGAGCCATGGAAGACGCGGAACAAAGTTTCTGAACTGAACCATATCAACTAACAATTATTCGGCCGAGGACCTGCGTTATGTGTCATAAAAATTTGAATTACATATTTTCCCCTGAGTTGTTAACGTCAGATGCAAAGGTGGTGAGACAGGGAGACGGAGCATACCTGGCATCACTTTATCTGCCTTTTGACTCTCCGACATCGCCACCCACGTCGGAGCTGCAACGGCTGGTGAGGAAAGCAAACCAGACAGGAAACGAGGTAATAATAGGGTGCAATGCGAATTCTCACCACATTTCGTTGGGTATTACCAACACTAATAAGGGGGACCAAACCCTGGCAGAGTTCTTGGGTACTAACGACCTAATAATATTTAATATTGGTAACACCGCTACCTTTGTTAATAGGATTAGGGAGGAGGTATTAGATGGGACGATATGTTCGGAAAATCTAATCGATGAGGTTCAGGATTGAAGGGTCTCCATGAACACTCTTTCTCTGACCATCGCTTTATTAGGTTTAGAATAGCACGGCCAGCGCCGAATCCGATAAGCTTTCGGAATAAGTTGAAAACCAACTGGACAAAATTCGGAAGGCTACTCAGAAAAAGACTTGGGCAAGATAATTTGGATTGTCCAAGCATAGAAGAGATTGACAAAAATGTCAACAGGATTACGATTGCACTGGTAGGGTCCTTCGAAGATAGTTGTCCTCTTGGGGAAAGGAAATCAGCCCAAGAAAAGCCCTGGATGACCGGGGAGATTCGCAATACTGGGAAAGAGGTTTGCAGACTTTTTACCAGAGCACGTCGTAAAAAAGCTGAAGTTTATTGGGATGTGTATTACACACGGCTCAAGGAATACAATAATATTACCAAAGCGGCAAAACATGCCTCCTGGAAGCTTTTCTGCGAACAGGTCGATAGCGTCAATGGCGCTGCCAAGATAAAAAAGTTTCTCTCAAAAACCCATGTTCAAACTGAAACTTTAGTAGACGACATGGGAGTGAGAGCAAAGACAACGGAGGACATGTTGAGGCTTATGATGAAAACCCATTTTCCACAGGATATGGCGGGACTCACGGAGACACCGGAATATTGGAATAATGACGTTGATCGAAGGTTTATAATAACGGAATTTATGGTCCCCCAATAGGGGACTGGAGACTATCCGACCCATTGACATACAGATTAAGTGTGAGGCAGCCACTACGGCAATGAGACTTAAGGCGATGGGAGAATGGATTGAGGATGGGAGCGGCTCATAAGATCGCGGTATACTCGAGGCGACGATAGGAAACCTGAAAGGAAGGGAAGAGGTTTTCGATCCGAAACCTGAGATGAACCTTGAAGTCGAGTGCGAGGCACTGCTGCCATCGGCACAGTCTTGGATTAACGTAAACCTAGTATTGCATCTGGAAGGTCATGTTACACGGATGGATCAAAGCTAGAGGACAGAGTGGGCCTGGGGGTATACATTGAGAACCCAGAGACTGAGATCTGTTTTTGACTGCCTGAGCATAATACGGTCCTGCAGGCGGAGATTCGGGCGATCACGGAATGCGTGAAGTGGTGTGGTGCTAACGCGAGGACGTCGAGTGTGAACACTTTTGAAAACAGTAAAATTGCCATAAGGGCAATAACAATCAGGACGGTAAGGTCACGAACAGTTTTGCAGTGTAAGAAGGAGATAAACGCCTTCTCTGAGAATGCCAAAATCCGCATCGTTTGGGTGCCGGGCCATAACGGAGTAAGGGGAAATGAAGGGGCAGACGATCTGGCGGCGAAGGCCAGAGGATTGCCGTCAATAAACTCGAAGCCTTTCGGGACGACGCAGCCAGAGTTAAGAAAGTGGGCGACAAATGCACATGCAACATTGTGGAACAGCGAAAGGGTCGGTAGGACGGCGAAAATCCAATGGGGGGGATCAAGATCGTGAGAAGACGAGGCTATTACTGAAAGGCAGCAAGAAGGAGCTCAGAATAGCTATTGGTATCATAGCAGGACACATAGGACTACGAGCTCACTTATGTAAAATCGGTGCGGCAAGTGATAGCATGTGTAGATGATGAGACGTTGGAGCATTTCCTTTTTTATTGCCCGGCTTTCGCGTCTAACAGATACTGGCACTTAGGTGCAGACACAATACCAGACACGAACCAACTTAGGGGAATGGTATTGAAAACAATTACGGATTTTGTAAGTAGCACGGAATTCCTAACCTTCAATTTTCTTTTTAGAGGTTTTTAGAGAGCCGCTTAGGTGTATGTCCATAGTGGCATGGGGCGGATTAAAATCAGCACCCTCTTTTCAGCCTAACCTAATCTAACCAACATCAAAAGCTCTTTCTGACATAACAAAACATACCAATCATATATATAGACCAATCACGACAATATGGGACTCAAATGAAAGGTATTTGGGATAAGAAAACGTATCTAATGTCCATTTGTCGAAGCAAGTGCTAGGGGGACCACCCCAACCCCCAAAACACCCCTAAATCGGACATATTTACTGAACATGCCAATATGGGACTCAAATGAAAGGTATTTGCGATATCATCATTAGGGACCAACTGTCTAGGGGACGTCCCACCACCATAACAACCCCCAAATAGGACGTATTTGCTCAACAAGACAATTTGGCTTTTAGTGAAATACCATGCTACGAAAATAGTATATCGCTTGACTAACAATTTAACAATATAAGTGTCTTTGTCCGAATCCCATATGATCTTTACTGGTCTACGAATTTAAGTTCGGATGTAAGGTGTACTCCATTCTTAAAATACTTTATTTCAGCCCGCTACTCTCATGATATCTGATTTAGGGGTGTTTTCGGGGGTGAGGTGGTCCCCCAGGCACTTGGCTGTGAAAGAATATCACCATCGTGGTCTTCTTTCAAAAACCATTTATTTAATCCCCATATTGCCATTGGTTTAGGGGAGTTTACACGATGAGGCGTCCCCCAAACACATGGCCCAAAATAGGTAATCAAATTGGTTTTCTAATCTTAAATACTACATATTGGCATGGTCGAAAATTGCCATTGGTTTAGGGGAGTTTACACGATGAGGCGTTCCCCATACACATGGCCCAAAATTAGATATCAAATTCGTTTTCTAATCCCATTTAAACTCCTTACTGCAAAAGTCAGCAAATATGTCCGGTTTGGGGTATTGGCCCTAAAAGCTATGAATATTTAGTTCCACTCTCTTTACGACCCAAATTGTCTTGGTGAGCAAATACTTCCTATTTGGGGGTTGTTATGGTGGTAGGACGTCCCCTAGACAGTTGGTCCCTAATGTTGATACCAGATACGTGGTCTACTCCCAAATACCTTTAATTTGAGCCCCAATTTCCATAGTCGGCAAACTTGACCGGCTTTGGGGGTGTTTTGAGGGATGGGCGGCCACTCAATGAGTTGGCTTTGAAAATATATATCGGATTCGTGTTCCACTTTAAAGACCCTCTTATTTGAGCCTCATATTGCAAAATTCAGCAAATACTTACTATTTGGGTGGTGTTGTGGGGGTGGGGTGGTCCCATTGACACTTTTCCCGAATATTGATATCAGATTTGTGCTTTACTCCCAAATACCTTTCATTTGAGCCCCATGTGGCTATGGTTGTAAATGTGTCCCCTTTGGGGGAGGTTTTTGGGGAGAGGCGGCCCCCAAAACACTTGGTCCCATATTTGGATATCAGAATCGAATACTACACTTAAATACCTTTTTTTTAAGCCCCATATTCCCATGGTCAGTAAATAAGTCCTAATTGGGGGGTGTTTTGGGGAAGGGGTGGGGTGGTCCCACATTTGGATATACGATTCGTATTCTACTCGCAAATACCTTTCATTTGAGTCCCATATGGCCATGATCGGTAAATATGTCCGATTTAGCGGTGTTTTGGGGGTTGGGGTGGTCCCCCTAGCACTTGGTTCGACAAATGGATATTAGATACGTTTTCTTATCCTAAATACCTTTCATTTGAGTCCCATATTGTCGTGATTGGTCTAAATATATGTTTGGTAGGTTTTAGGGTGGGGCGGCCCCCCTAGGTACCCCATCCGAAATTTGCATACCAAATTTTTATTTTTAGGGTACTATATCAGAGTATACAAAATTTCGCTAAAATCGCACAACCCATCTCCGAGATCTGGCGTTTCTGAAAATTTGGGTAAGGGGGAGGTTGTACCCTTTTTTCACCACGGGATCATTATGCACCATCTGTGAAAATTTCAAGAAAATCGGTTCAGCCGTTTCTGAGTCTATAAAGAACACACAAACATACAAACAAACCTACAAACAAACACAAATTGATTTTTATATATAATATATGCGTTTCGACTTTTAAGGCTTTAGAAACCACAATTTTCGTACAATCTTAAGAAAATCGTAGAAGATTCGATATTTCAATAGGTATGCAAAATTAAAGTCTGACTAAATTTTGACATAAGTGCTAAATATTAAAAGTATTACGTAGACTCGGTGGTGTAGGGTATTATATAGCCGACTTTTGACCTTCCTTGCTGGTTTTTTGTATGTACTAGTTCGCGCCATTTTATGTTGTGTGTGTATGCTATAGTTCTTAACTATAATACACACACAACCAAAACTCGTTGATAAATAGTGCACATCGAGAGAAACAAGTAAAAGCGTGCTAAGTTCGGCCGGGCCGAATCTTATATACCCTCCACCATGGATCGCATTTGTCGAGTTGTTTCCCGGCATCTCTTCTTAGGCTAAAAAGGATAAAAGAAAAGAGCTGCTCTGCTATTAAAACGATATCAAGATATGGTCCGGTTCGGACCACAATTAAATTATATGTTGGAGACCTGTGTAAAATTTCGGCCACTTCGTATAAGAATTGCGCCCATTGGGGCTCACGAAGTAAAAATACGTCATGCAAAATTTCAGCCAAATCGGATAGGAATTGCGCCCTCTAGAAGCACAAGAAGTCAAATCCCCAGATCTGTTTATATGACAGCTATATCAGGTTATGAACCGATTTGAACCATACTTCCGTCCGTTCCTCCGTCCGTCTGTCTGTCGAAAGCACGCTAACTTCCGAAGGAGTTTAGCTAGCCGCTTGAAATTTTGCACAAATACTTCTTATTAGTGTAGGTCGGTTGGTATTGTAAATGGGCCATATCAGTCCATGTTTTGATATAGCTGCCATATAAACCGATCTTGGGTCTTGACTTCTTGAGCCTCTAGAGTGCGCAATTCTTACCCAATTTGAATGAATTTTGGCACGTAGTATTTTGTTACGATATCCAACAACTGTGCCAAGTATAGTTTAAATCGGTCCATAACCTGATATAGCTGCCATATAAACCGATCTTGGGTCTTGACTTCTTGAGCCTCTAGCGTGAGCAATATCTTATTCCTTTTCCTTTTTTCACAGTTGTTGAAAGTAAAAATAAAATACGTCATGCAAAATTTCAGCCAAATCGGATAGGAATTGCGCCCTCTAGAAGCACAAGAAGTCAAATCCCCAGATCTGTTTATATGACAGCTATATCAGGTTATAAACCGATTTGAACCATACTTGGCACAGTTGTTGGATATCATAACAAAACACGTCGTGCGATATTCCATTGCATTCGGATAAGAATTGCGCCCTCTAGAGGCTCAAGAAGTCAAATCCCCAGATCTGTTTATATGACAGCTATATCAGGTTATAAACCGATTTGAACCATACTTGGCACAGTTGTTGGATATCATAACAAAACACGTCGTGCGATATTCCATTGCATTCGGATAAGAATTGCGCACTCTATAGGCTCAAGAATTCAAGATATCAGATCGGTTTATATGGCAGCTATATCAGGTTATAGACCGATTTAAACCATACTTAGCACAGTTGTTCTATATCACAACAAAACACGTCGTGCAAAATTTCATTTCAATCGGATAAGAACTGCGCACTCTAGAGGCTCAAGAAGTCAAGACCCAAGATCGGTTTATATGGCAGCTATATCAGGTTATGGACCGATTTAAACCATACTAGGCAAAGTTGTTGGGTATCATAACAAAACACGTCGTGCGAAATTCCATTGCATTCGGATAAGAATTGCGCCCTCTAGAGGCTCAAGAAGTCAAGACCCAAGATCGGTTTATATGGCAGCTATATCAGGCTAGGGGCCGATTTGAACTATACTTGGAACAGTTGTTGGATATCATAACAAAACACGTCGTGCAAAATTTCATTCCAATCGGATAAGAATTGCGCACTCTAGAGGCTCAAGAAGTCAAGACCCAAGATCGGTTTATATGGCAGCTATATCAAAACATGGACCGATATGGCCCATTTACAATACCAACCGACCTACACTAATAAGAAGTATTTGTGCAAAATTTCAAGCGGCTAGCTAAACTCCTTCGGAAGTTAGCGTGCTTTCGACAGACAGACGGACGGACGGACGGACAATTGGTATACCCCCCATCTTATGGTGGAGGGTATTAAAATTGTACTCAGCTGTTTACGGGACACTACCTGGTAGTTATGTCATGTTCACACTCCTTCTCCACCGCTGTCAACCTCCTCATTTGTGGAACCTCTTCTATTTCCCAAAACATCCTCAGCACTTCATCACCTTTGTGAATCGTTGCCACAATTTTAGGGCTTGTATCTGAATGGTCCATTATTGCAGGGCCACTTACTACTCACCCTAAAAGAGTCTCCTGCACTCTTATTCTACGCCTTTGATTGCTCAATTGACCACTAGTCAAAACATCAAAATATATTTCCGCTCCTACTAGCATATCATAACCCCATGGACTATTATATACTGGGGATTTCCCAGTACCACTTTTTGCGAAAATTTTTTAGCCTTCACCCTCGTCTCCGGAACATTCGACAGAATATCCATATCACTAACACATCTACACTGGCGCTATAATCCGATGTTCGCGATCGAAGATTGACTCCTACCATTTCATCAATCACGGATTTGTGATTCGCCAAACCATATATTTACTTTCTGATACTTTCACCAGATAAATTCAATTTGCTTCTAAATGCTTTGGTCATAAATCACACCTGTGACCCACTATCCAGCAGAATACGGCAGTCTATCCACTGTCCATCTCCATTCTTTACCTAACCAACCACCATGAACAACAATACGCATGTATCATATTTAACAATTTTGTCATTCACCACTGTGCTTTTCTGTCCACTCTTCTCCCTATGAAGAAGTGAATGATACTCACCGTTGCAACTTTTGGAATTAAACTTGGTGGTCTTGACTTCTTGAGCCACTAGAGGACACAATTATTATCCGATTTGGCTGAAATTTTGCATGAGGTGTTTCGTTATGACTTCCAACAACTATATTAAGAATAGTTCAAATCGGTCGATAACCTGATGTAGCTGCCATATAAACCGATCTGGGGTTTTGACTTCTTGAGCCTATAGAGGACGCAATTATTATCCGATTTGGCTGACATTTTGCATGACGTGTTTTGTTATGACTTTCAACAAATGTGCTAAGAATAGTTCAAATCGGTCCATAACCTGATATAGCTTCCATATAAACCGATCTGGGGTCTTGATTTCTTGAGCCACTATAGGTCGCAATTATTATCCGATTTAGGTGAAATTTTGCACAACGGCTTCTCTTATGACCTTTAACATACGTGTTGAAAAAGGGCATGAATCGGCTTATAGCCTAATGCAGCTCCCCTATAAACCGATCTCCCTATTTTACTTCTTCAGCCCCTAAAGTTCGCAATTCCTACTAGATTTGGCTGAAATTTCACACAATGACTTCTACTATGGTTTCCAATATTCAGTTCAATTATGGTCCGAAATGAACCATAATTTTATATTGTTCCTATAACACAGCAATTCTTTACTTCTATTCTTTGTTTGCCTAAAGAGAGATATAGGGTAAAGAACTCGACAAATGCGATCTATGGTGAAGGGTATATAAGATTCGGCCCGGCCGAACTTAGCACGTTTTTACTTGTTATTTTTAGGTTACTTTAAGAGAGCACACAAAGTTTCCCTGAATTCACACCACCATCACTGAGATCTGGCGTTTCAGAAAATTTTGATAAGGGGGAGGGTCCGATCCCCCTTCAGATATCAAAAGATGTAGTACCCTATTTTTACCACTGGATAATTATGCTCCATCTGTAACAATTTCAAGAAAATTGGTTCAGTCATTTTTGAGTCTATAAGGAACCCACAAACAAACACAAATTGATTTTTATATAAAAGATTTGCTGGGCAGGGCGCGCTCCGCTGTACCTTCTTTCACTCTCTTATTTTATCTGAGCCCTATACGGTCACGTCAGGAAGAGAGTCCACGTACTTACAAACAAACAACAAATTTCGCCCATGAACATTCCACTAAGGAAAAGGGGCAAACTTCTCACATATCAATGAGTTCAGCGGGTTCAAGTTTTAAGCTCAATGATAAGGGGCCACCTTTTTATAGCCGAGTCCGAACGGCGTGCCGCAGTGCGACACCTCTTTGGAGTGAAGTTTTACATGGCATAGTATCTCACAAATGTTGCCAGCAGCCCGTACTTAGCCCTGAAAAAATATCAGCATCGTGCTCTACTCTCAAATTTCTCTAATTTGAGCCCCAATTGCCATTGGTTTAGGGGTAGTTTATGGGTTGGCGCGACCCCCAAACATTTGTCCTCAAACTTGGATATCAAATACGTTTTCTACATCAAATAGCTATTATTTATCGCCATAGTAGGCAACCATAACCGATTTGAAGGGAGTTTAGATGCGGACTCTGAAGTAAGATCAGCGTCGTGCTAGAGTACGATTTTGTTTGAGCCCCATAATGTCAAGCATTTTGAAGGAGGCTATAAAGATATTCAGGGCTAGGGGGTCTCGTTCAGATTTACCCTAATTAATTTTTATACCCTCCACCATAAGATGGGGGGTATACTAATTTCGTCATTCTGATTGTAACTACTCGAAATATTCGTCTGAGACCCCATAAAGTATACATATTCTTGATCGTCGTGAAATTTTATGTCGATCTAGCCATGTCCGTCCGTCTGTCCATCCGTCTGTACGTCCGTCTGTCTGTCGAAAGCACGCTAATTTCCGAAGGAGTAAAGCTTGCCGCTTGATATTTTGCACAAATACTTCTTATTAGTGTAGGTCGGTTGGTATTGTAAATGGGCCATATCGGTCCATGTTTTGATATAGCTGCCATATAAACCGATCTTGAGTCTTGACTTCTTGAGCCTCTAGAGTGCGCAATTCTTATCCGATTGGAATGAAAATTTGCACGACGTGTTTCGTTATGATATCCAACAACTGTGCCTGGTATGGTTCAAATCGGTCCATAACCTTATATAGCTGTCATATAAACCGATCTAGGGTCTTGACTTCTTGAGCCTCTAGAGTGCGCAATTCTTATCCGATTGGAATGAAATTTTGCACGACGTGTTTTGTTATTATATCCAACAACTGTGCCAGGTATGGTTCAAATCAGTCCATAACCTTGTATAGCTGTCAAATAAACCGATCTTGGGTCTTGAATTCTTGAGCCTCTAGAGGGCGCAATTCTTAACCAATTTGAATGAATTTTGGCACGTAGTATTTTGTTATGATATCCAACAACTGTGCCAAATATGTTTCAAATCGGTTAATAACCTGATATAGCTGTCATATAAACAGACTGGGGACTTGACTTCTTGAGCTTTTGTCTATGAATAGTCATTCACAGACAACCACAATACCATATGACTGCCTATTAAATAGTCATCATTTAGTCTTTTTTTATAACCACCACCGAAGGATGGGGGTATATTCAATTTGTCATTCCGTTTGCAAAATATCGAAATATCCATTTCCGACCCTATAAAGTATATATATTCTTGATCAGCGTAAAAATCTAAGACGATCTAGACATGTCCGTCCGTCTGTTGAAATCATGCTACAATCTTTAAAAATAGAGATATTGAGCTGAAATTTTGCACAGATTCTTTTTTGTCCATAAGCAGGTTAAGTTCGAAGATGGGCTATATCGGACTATATCGTGATATAGCCCCCATATAGACCGATCAGCCGTTTTAGGGTCTTAGGCCCATAAAAGCCACATTTATTACCCGATTTTGCTAAAATTTGGGACAGTGAGTTGTCTTAGGGCCTTTGACATCCTTCGTAAATTCGGCTTAGATCGGTCCAGATTTGGATATAGCTGCCGTATAGACCGACCCGCCGATTTAGGGTCTTAGGACCATAAAAGACACATTTATTATCCGATTTTGATGAAATTTGGGACAGTGAGTTGTCTTAGGCCCTTCGACATCTGTCTTCCAGGCCCAGATCGGTTCGGTTTTGGATATAGCTGCCATATACAACAATTTCTCGATTTAAGGTTTTGGGCTCATAAAAGGCGCATTTATTGTCCGATGTCGTTGAAATTTGGGACAGTGAGTTAAGTTAAGCCCCTTGACATACTTCTGCAATATCGCACAGATCGGTCCAGATTTGGAGGCTGACATATAGACCGGTATCTCGGTTTTAGGGTTTGGGTCCATAAAAGCGCATTTATTATCTGATGTCGCTGAAATTTGAGACAGTGAGTTATGTTAGGCTCTTCGACGTCATTCTTCAATTTGGCTCGGTTCGGTTCAGATTTGAATATAGCTGCCATATAGATTGATCTCTGGCTTTAAGGTTTTGAGCCAATAAACGGCGCATTTATTGTCCGATTTCGCCGAAATTTGGAACAGTGCTTTGTGTTAGACTCTTCGACATTTTTCTGCAACTTGGCCCAAATCCGTCCAGATTTGGATATAGCTCCCATGTAGACCGATATCTCGATTTAAAGTCTCGGCCCCATAAAAGGCGCATTTATTGTTCCATTTCACTGAAATTTGACACAGTGACTTATGTTAGGCTTTTCGACATCCGTGGCGTATATGGTTCAGATCGGTTTATTTTTAAATATATGTAGCTACTAAAAAGATCACTATTTTATTATGCACAATTGAACAATTGAATTATTCTTATGAGTATTTGGTCCAAATCGGAACATATTTCGATATAATTGCTATGGGACACAAGGTATGAAATTTTCACCGAATTTTAATGAAAGGTGGTTTACATATATACCCGAAGTGGTGAATATCCAAAGTTCGGCCCGGCCGAACTTAACGCTTTTTTACTTATTTTTAAACCATATTAAACGACTTTCTGTGGTAAAAAACTAATTTGCCAGCCTACACAATAACTAAATCACACAGTGTCTCGTTAGGTAATTATAATTGATCGACTGTTTTGGGGTGAGGTGGTCCGCTAGATATATGAGCAGAATAATGATATCAGATTCGCAGCACACATCCTTATACCTTTAATTTAACCTCATATCGTCATGATTGGTGTATACAGCCGTGTGGTGGGTGGCGTCTATATGAGGGTTGTGCGCCACACTACCCCTTGAGCATAAATTTGAATGACGCACTCAACACAAAAAAATCAATCACATGTTTTTGTGGTAACGAGCCCTCCCCTTCCAGCAAATTACATAGCCTATACCTCGTTATCTACTCCCGAATACCTTTCACTCGAGCCCCATATTGTCATTGTCGTCCAATAATCCAATTTTGGAGGTTTTGGTGTCGAGGCGGCCCCCTAATTACTTAGACTCAATTTTTAATATGGAAATCGTACAATACTTTTGAATACCTTTAATTTAAGCCCCATATTGTCCCAATCGGTTCACTTTTATTTTTGGCTGGTACTTTTGGGGTAAGGGAGACCCTCCCCCTTGCGATATCAAAAAATTATATAGCCTATTGCTCCTTCCGGACCACTCCCCACAATCTGTGAAAATTTCAAAGAAATCGGTTTAGCCGTTTTTGAGTCTATACGGGACAAACCAATTTACAAACCCACAAACAAACAAACATACAAACAAACAAACATACAAACAAACAAACAAACATACAAACAAACAAACATACAAACAAACACAAATTCATTTTTATATATATTGGTTGCCCAAAAGTAATTGCGGATTTTTTAAAAGAAAGTAAATGCATTTTTAATAAAACTTAGAATGAACTTTAATCAAATATATAATTGCCATTTTGTTCGATAACCTTTTGCCATCTTCCTGGCAAATTTAGTATTCCACGCTCATAGAACTTCTGGCCTTTATCTGCAAAAAACTGAACTAAGTGCGATTTTATAGCCTCATCATTGCCGAAAGTTTTACCATTTAAGGAGTTCTGCAAAGATCGAAATAAATGGTAGTCTGATGGTACAAGTTCAGGGCTATATGGTGGATGCATCAAAAGTTCCCAGCCAAGCTCACTCAGTTTTTGGCGAGTGACCAAAGATGTGTGCGGTCTAGCGTTGTCCTGGTGGAATATGACACCTTTACGATTGACCAATTCTGGTCGCTTCTTCTTGATGGCTGTATTCAATTTGTCCAATTGTTGACATTAATTAATTAATTAATCGTTTGGTTCCTTGGAAGCAGCTTAAAATATACCACACTCTTCCAATCCCACCAAACAGACAGGTGGATATCAGTCTTTGAAGTGGTTTGAGCTGGTTCACCATGCTTGGACCATGATCGTTTTCAACTAACGTTGTTTTAAACAATCCATTTTTCATCTCCAGTTATGATTCGTTTTAAAAACGGATCGAATTCATTGCATTTAAGGTGCATATCACAAGCGTTGATTCGGTTTGTTAAATGAATTTCTTTCAGTACATGTGGTACCCAAATATCAAGCTTTTTCACCAGTCCAAGACTTTTTATGTGATAATGAACGGTTGATTTTGGTATATATAACTTCTCTCCTATCTCACGCTCAGTTACATGACGATCCAATTCGATTAATGCTTTGACTTGGTCATCATCCACTTCATTTGGCCGACCAGAACGTGGCTCATCTTTAAGTGAAAAATCTCCAGAACGGAATTTGCGAAACCAATTTTGACACTGTCTTCCTTTTAAGGCTTTATCAACATACACATCTCGTAACTTTTTAGCAACCTGCTCCGCGTTTTTCCTTTACGGAAATAATAAAGTAAAATATGACGAAAATGCTCCTTTGTGGGCTCCATATTAAATTGACGCCAAACAAACAAATGTAAATAAAATTTCGCGCACTTTTTTTCTAAAGCAAGCTAAAAGTAACAGCTGATAACTGACAGAAGATAGAATGCAATTACAGAGTCACAAGCCGTTGAAAAATTTTTCAACGCCGACTATATGAAAAATCCGCAAATATTGGCTGCTCAGAGTTGTTGAATTTCTTGCCATTCAGTGTTCCTAATTGATCTTTAAGAGAACATAATTTGTTTGACATTCCTTTCCATAGAACCAATTAAGGATTGAATGAACCCTTAACGCGATGTCTGTGCCTGTTTAACTCCATTTCTAACCAAACAAACTATCACATAGAACGACACATTTTCAAGAGAATGGTTAGAATTTCGCTTGACAATGTAATTAATGTAATCTGTAAGAGCATAGCTCGGTAGATGAAGTAAATAAATAAATGCTATTGGTACCAATTTTTCGTTCGGTGTACGTATTTGCTATTATTGAAACAATGTTTTTTAAAGATATTGCTTTCTGAGCTTTGATGTATGCAATATGAATGCAAATGAGTATTTTCTTATGGTTTGTAATCTGAAGTTTAACTTTTTTTGCTAAATTTCAGATTTGTGTTAAACTACTGCACTAGCAAGGGCCAAATCGTATGTGCCATATGGAATCCTAGAGCTGGCGCAGCTATTTCATTGTCCATGTCTTCCGATAGTGGGTGGTCATGGAAAGCAATATTGCATTTTTATTACTGGCTAATTCTCTATTTTTCAATTTCGAAATTCTTCTTCCTGTTTATATTGGATTTTCGGATTTTGCTTGTACTGTTGTCTGCTATATACGAGCAGCTGGTTTTTAAATGGCTTGCCTCCTACTTGGATGAAACAACATCCCAGCACTTATTATTCTTTACCAAAACAAATCGTGTCCTGTTTGCTTTCCTCTCTACAAGTGGTAATAAATTTTAATGTAATATCCGAAAAATGTTAACTGATGCAAAATAAAAAGCCAATAATACAAACGCCAATACCATCACCGCCACTGCCAGATCCCACCATCCGTTTGCCACATCATCGTATCAGTGGCCTGGCAGCTTGCCTGTATACGACTTTACCAAAAAATAGAAAGAAGTGGACGAAAAAAAGGAACAGAGACATTAAAACTCTTACGATTTCGTGTCGTATACCATCAGGTCCACAAAAGAAAGGAAGAAAACGCCTGAAGTGGCACTAAATATCACTAGTGCTACTACGGTGTCATATGTACATCCATTTGAGCAGCAATATCAGCAAAAGCAGAGAGGGCCGAGTGTACATGTGGAGGGAGCTGGTACATCGTCCATAAGAACGTCTAAAGGAGCGAAACCATCAATTTCAATCGACATTCGAGTACTAACAACCAACCATCCAATTCGAGTACTGTATGCCATCCAATTTCGAATGGAAACACCCACCCCCCAAAAACAAAACAAAACAAAAACGGCAAACAGGAATTTTTATTTGGCTTAAACTTCTCCCAACCCAAACACTCTCAAAAAGGTCCCAAGTGACTACACAAGCAATTCATGGGGGATGTAACACGACCATGGATATACGAAATTAAAATGGACATATTTAGAGTGGGAGTAAGAGGATATTGTCAGTTTTTCCTCAACGGAGAGCAAAAAAAAAACTTCATACATATCCGAGTCCATAGCGGAATAGCATATGCAGACCAAATCTAATTGGAAATTTTAAATTCCATAGAAGGATGATATCACATTCGACCGGATAGTGTTGCTGAAAAGGTCATCATATTACAGAGGATTTAGGAAGATTGCCTTGATAAAAGGCCCATTATTGCCCAGCAGCAGAACAGCTAATTTTGCAGATGTTAATAGGGAAAATGGAGATGCTTAAATGAAGATGTAATTTCTTTATTTTCTCACAAGAATTCAAGCAAAGAAAATGGTGTCAACTTGGAACAGAACAATTTTGATTCCACTATAAATTCTTAATTTACACAATCGTCGATGAGAATTTTATTCAAAAGTAGTCAGATATTCAATTTAGTTTAATGTGAGCTATTAGACTAACAATTTCTAACAATTACAGCCATGGATCACATTTGTTAAATCTTGTAGAGAAAGGGGTTGCCGTAGCAAATTAAAGTAATGAATAATGTGGTAATAGAGTGGGTTAATTTTCGGATAAAACTCTTATACACAAGTTTCAATGGGTGCCCCTAAAGCGAATCTCGGCCATTCTCAATCCATCAGAAATTCTTAAAAATTTACACACATTAACTCAGTTTGATTATGGTAAAGTTGGAAGAAATCAAATCTGATAATCATTGACTCTTCTAAGGCCTCAAGAAATCGAATCAAGACACGATGGGGTATTTAGCACTCAAAATGGCAATGGTTGCTAAATAACCTAAAGTATTTGGTAAGGTTTAGCAATCAACCACTCCCCTCAATCGAAAATGTATCTGGCGTCATGCCCCAAATATTTTTTCGAACTCGTGGAGTTAAAAGACGTAAATAAATCCCCGGGCCCCGATGGAATATCAACACTTGTCTTAAGTGTTTTTCGACGCTCGCTCGTCAATTATGCAACCTCTTCAACATTGCCTACCGTGCGGGAGTCATCCCGGCGCGTTGGAAGGTTGCGAACGTTCAGCCAATACCAAAGAAAGGTGAGGCAAACAACCCCAATTGCGATATGCTCCGCTCTCTTCAAGGTCATGGAGAGCATGGTTAATCATCATCTTCTGAGGTATGTAGAGTCTAATGGCCTTCTTAGCGACCAACAGTATGGGTTCCGCAGAAATCGCTCTACGGGCAACCTCATGGCACTTCTGTCGGAACGTTGGAGTCGCTCAATCCACCAGTTTGCTGAGAGTAAGGTTGCTGCTCTGGATATCTCCAAGGCATTTGATAGGGTCTGGCACGGTGCACTACTATCAAAGCTTGTCGCATTTGGTGTCGGCAATGGCTTCATTCGATTTATTTCGAGCTTTTACAGATATCACACTATTCGAGTCTTTATAGATGGGTTCTCATTCAATGAGCACAAATTGACCGCAGGTGTACCCCAGGGCTCTGTTCTTTCTCCTTCTCTTTTTCTTATTTTCATCAACGATCTGTTGGGTCAGACATCGAAGCCAATCCACTCATTTGCGGATGACAGTAATCTCTGTCATTCGTACCCATTTGACCATAGGCCGAGTCTTCGAGAGATTGAGGACAAGAGGCGGGTTATGGACGATACACTCTGCCAGGATTTGCTGTCCTTTTCTGAGCGGGGTCGAATGAATCGAGTAGATTTTAATGCGCGGAAGTCTCAGCGCTGCTTGTTGTCGCACAAACGATTCGCTGACCCATTACGATCATCTTTGTCTATCAACGGTGTAGATGTTGAGCAATCAGAAGCTCTTGATGTTCTGGGCACGAAAATACAGAGTGATGTCCGTTGGGCTAAACATGTATTTGAAATGTCTAAAGAAGCATTCAAGTGTTTAGGCTTCCTTAAACGGTGTAAGAAGCATTCAAGTGTTTAGGCTTCCTTAAACGGTGTAAGAATTACTTCACTCCGTCTGATCTTCTTAACATCAACACCACTTTCATAAGACTGAAAATGGAGTACAACTCACATGTATGGGCTGGAGCTTCAAAATCATCCCTGGAGCTACTGGACCATGTACAGAGGAGAGCGATGGCGTTGATTGGGGACAGTGGGGTATCCAACTCTATTGCCTCCCTTCATCACCGTCGCAATGTGGGTTGTTTGGCGCTGTTCTATCGGTACTTTCATGGTATGTGTGCATCTGATATTCGTCTTCTTATTCCTGATGTAAGGATGTATATCAGGGATACTAGACATTCCAGGAACTCACACCCAATTGCAATTGATTGGCCAGCGGACCGCACAATGAATTGTAGAGAGAATTCTTAATTCGTTCGAACCGTTTGTATGTGGAATCGACTTCCGGCTAATGTTTTTCCCACCCACTTTAACATCCAGAGACAAATGTCAATAAGCACTACATTCTTTTCCCCCCCTCTCCAATTCCTAATTTCCTCTCGCCAACGCAATGCACTGCATTCATAGGGGACATTCCCTGCATGTTAGCTAACAGAAAAAAAGGTTAAAAAGAGCTATCCATCCCACAAATGTCTTCACACTAAAAAAATACCTCATGGTACAGTTAAAATGAACTAATATATATAAATATAAATTTGTGTTTGTTAGTATGTTTGTTTGTGGGTTTGTAAATTTGTTTGTTCCGTATAGACTCAAAAACGGCTAAACCGATTTCTTTGAAATTTTCACAGATTGTGGGGAGTGGTCCGGAAGGAGCAATAGGCCCTATAATATTTTGATATCGCATTGGGGGCGGACTCTCCCCCTAAACCCAAAAGTACCAGCCAAAAATAAAAGTGGACCGATTGGGACAATATGCGATTTAAATGAAAGATATTCAAGAGTAGAGTACGAACTCCATATTACAAATTGAGTCCAAGTATTTGGGGGCCGCCCCGACGCCAAAACCCCCCAAATTGGTTTATTGGACGATAATGACAATATGGGGCTAGAATGAAAGATATTCGAGAGTTGATTACGAATATAGTCAGGAAGCAGGTATAGGCTTTGTAATTTGTTGATGTTGGAAGGGGGCGGACCCTCCCTCGTTAACACAAAAACGCCACCCAAAATCTAAAGATATTGGAGAGTAGAAAGCGAATGTGGTATAAAAACTTGGGTTCAAGTATCCAAGGGGTCGTCCAACCCCAAAAACTGAACCAAATAGACATATTGGACGTATATATCAATATAGGACTCAAATGAAAGGTATTCGGGAGTAGACTACGAATATGACATAAGAAACGAGGTCTAAGTAATTGATAGTTGCCCCATCCCCGATAAACTCCCCAAATGGAAATACTACTCAATCATAGCATGATGAAACCAAATGATAGGCATTTGAGAGCAGATTACGAATATGACATTAAACTTTGTGTCCAAGAATCTAGGTGGTATTTTACCTTCTAAAATCGCCTCCAATATGTTATTTGACCTATCAAAACAATGTGGAATCAAGTGATAGATTTTTTGAGTTGAGTGCGTCATTCAAATTTGTGCTCAAGAGGCAGTGTGGAGCACAACCCTCATATAGACGCCCTCCACCAAAAGCTGTATATACCAATATGATGTTGAATTAAAGGTATAGGGTAGTGAATTGCGAATCTGATATCATTATTCCGTTCATATATCTAGGGGACCACCTCACCCCAAAACAGTCGATCAATTATAATAACCTAACGGCGCACTGTGTTATTTAATTAATGTGTAGGCAGCCATAGCTCCGAAATTATAACGTTCAGCAAGAGTTGCAAACCATAATGTTAAAGTTGCAACCATTTTTAGCTCATCGAGACCAAACAACGTGTTGCTGGGCAACACTTTTTTGTTCAAGAGTTTTACATGGTAAGAACTATCGCCACCGCACCAAATATACAGACTGGCAAATTAGATTTTTACCACAGAAAATCGTTTAATATGGCAATTTAATACGATTCCAAAAAAAAAAGAGACCAACTTATGACCATTTAATAATTAGTCATATGATATGGTGGTTGTCTATGGATGACTATTCATAGACAACCACCACATTAAGCGAGTCGCACTAACATTTAAATTTGCGTCATCTGGCAGTCTTCAATTGAATTTGTTTCATCCAATTGGATTTGTCTGATCCATTTAAAAACATGCCAACATGAACTGAGAGAGGGCAGAGTGGTAAAAATTAATCATCAGCATGTATGGTTGTTATGACAACCTATCGGTCTTTTGAATAAAGAAAAATAAAATATATGTAGGAATTTCGTTGCGGTCGTTTGCGGTATTATTTTTTAACTTTCCCACCCAGACGGTGTTTAGGGTAGTTTAATAGCCAATCTTTGCCATAGGAAAAATAGATATAAATAGAAAAAACAAGTAAAAGCGTGCTAAGTTCGGCCGGGCCGAATCTTATATACCCTCCACCATGGATCGCATTTGTCGAGTTCTTTTCCCGGCATCTCTTCTTAGGCAAAAAAGGATATAAGAAAAGAGTTGCTCTGCTATTAAAACGATATCAAGACATGGTCCGGTTCGGACCACAATTAAATTATATGTTGGAGACCTGTGTAAAATTTCAGCCAATTCGTATAAGAATTGCGCCCATTGGGGCTCACGAAGTAAAATAGAGAGAACGATTTATATGGGATCTGTATCGGGCTATAAACCGATTCAGACCATAATAAACACGTTAGTTGATGGTCATGAGAGGATCCATCGTACAAAATTTCAGGCATATCGGATAATAATTGCGACCTCTAGGGGTCAAGAAGTCAAGATCCCAGATCGGTTTATATGGCAGCTATATCAGGTTATGAACCGATTTGAACCTTATTTGACACAGTTGTTGAAAGTAAAAATAAAATACGTCATGCAAAATTTCAGCTAAATCGGATAGGAATTGCGCCCTCTAGAAGCTCAAGAAATCAAATCCCCAGATCTGTTTATATGACAGCTATATCAGGTTATAAACCGATTTGAACCATACTTGGCACAGTTGTTGGATATCATAACAAAACACGTCGTGCGATATTCCATTCCAATCGGATAAGAATTGCGCCCTCTAGAGGGTCAAGAAGTCAAGACCCAAGATCGGTTTATATGGTAGCTATATCAGGTTATGGACCGATTTGAACCATACTTGGCATTGTTGTTGGATATAATAAGAAAATACGTCGTGCAAAATTTCATTTCAATCGGATAAGAATTGCGCACTCTAGAGGCTCAAGAAGTCAAGACCCAAGATCGGTTTATATGGCAGCTATATCAGGTTATGGACCGATTTGAACCATACTTGGCACAGTTGTTGGATATCATAACAAAACACGTCGTGCAAAATTTCATTCCAATCGGATAAGAATTGCACACGCTAGAGGCTCAAGAAGTCAAGACCCAAGATCGGTTTATATGGCAGCTATATCAGGTTATGGACCGATTTGAACCATACTTTGCACAGTTGTTGGATATCATAAGAAAACACGTCATGCAAAATTTCATTCCAATCGGATAAGAATTGCGCACTCTAGAGGCTCAAGAAGTCAAGACCCAAGATCGGTTTATATGGCAGCTATATCAAAACATGGACCGATATGGCCCATTTACAATACCAACCGACCTACACTAATAAGAAGTATTTGTGCAAAATTTCAAGCGGCTAGCTTTACTCCTTCGGAAGTTAGCGTGCTTTCGACAGACAGACGGACGGACGGACGGACGGACAGACGGACGGACATGGCTAGATCGACATAAAATTTCACGACGATCAAGAATATATATACTTTATGGGGTCTTAGACGAATATTTCGAGTAGTTACAAACAGAATGACGAAATTAGTATACCCCCCATCTTATGGTGGAGGGTATAAAAATTGGAAGAAAAATCTTATTAGTTAAAATGTTGTCAAAAGTTTTAAGTAAGAATAAGGAACAAATTTTCCACGTGGTGAAAATGAAGGCTATGCTATCTATATAAAGGGTGATTTTTTTGAGGTTAGGATTTTCATGCATTAGTATTTGACAGATCACGTGGGATTTCAGACATGGTGTCAAAGAGAAAGATGCTCAGTATGCTTTGACATTTCATCATGAATAGACTTACTAACGAGCAACGCTTGCAAATCATTGAATTTTATTACCAAAATCAGTGTTCGGTTCGAAATGTGTTCATTCACCGTAACGTTGCGTCCAACAGCATCTTTGAAAAAATACGGTCCAATGATTCCACCAGCGTACAAACCACACCAAACAGTGCATTTTTCGGGATGCATGGGCAGTTCTTGAACGGCTTCTGGTTGCTCTTCACTCCAAATGCGGCAATTTTGCTTATTTACGTAGCCATTCAACCAGAAATGAGCCTCATCGCTGAACGGTGAATGAACACATTTCGAACCGAACACTGATTTTGGTAATAAAATTCAATGATTTGCAAGCGTTGCTCGTTAGTAAGTCCATTCATGATGAAATGTCAAAGCATACTGAGCATCTTTCTCTTTGACACCATGTCTGAAATCCCACGCGATCTGTCAAATACTAATGCATGAAAATCCTAACCTCAAAAAAATCACCCTTTATATAAAAATAAATTTATGTTTGTTTGTCTATTTCTTTGTCAAAAAACGGTTGAACCAATTTTCTTAACATTTTATCACAGATGGTGCATTATGGACCCGGTAGGGAACTTATATTTTTGATATGTGACGGTGGGGACGGGGTTGGGAGTGGTACCCTTCCCCTTACTCTAATTTTCAAAAATTACTGAACTCGGAGATGGGTAGGGCGATTTAAGCGAAATTTTGTTTGCACACTTACAGTGGCCTACAGGGCCGCCCACCCCCAAAAACCCTGTGAAACGGATTTATAGACCAACCACTAAAATATGGTACTCAAATTAAAGGTATTTGAAAGTAGAAAACGTATCTGATAACCAATTGTGGGACTAAGTGTTTCGTGGGTGACCCAACACAAAAAAAAAAACCCAAATCGGACATATTTACTGACCGTGGCGTGGCGGTATGGATCTTAAATGAAAGGTCTTTGGGAGTAGAGCACGAAATTTACTTTCACTTTTGAAACCAAGTCTCTGGGGGTCCACCATACCCCAAGAAGGACTTTTACTAACCATTGCAATGTGGGGTTTAAATAAGAGGTACTTGAGTGTAGAAAATTCGAATAAATTTTCAACTACAATTACGCAGAAATTTTCAAATTCAGAGTACTCCTCTCCAACATAGCATAATCGGGTGCAGCAGAGGGGGCCGGGCTCAGCTATCTTACATAAAAAAATCAATTTGTGTTTGTTTGTATGTATGTTTGTGTGTTCATTATAGACTCAGAAACGGCTGAACTGATTTTCTTGAAGTTTTCACAGATGGTGCATAATGATCCCGTGGTGGAAAAAGGGTACTACATTTTTTGATATCTGAAGAGGGCCGACCCCCCTTACCCTAATTTTCAGAAACGCCAGATCTCGGTGATAGGTGGTGCGATTTAAGCGAAATATTGTGTGCTCTCTTAAAGTAACCTAAAAATAAAAATTTTATATCCAAATTGCGGATGGTTTGCCTGGGAGGGCAGCCCCATCCCCAAAACCTACCAAATATATATATAGATCAATCATGAATATATGGGAACCAAATGAAAGGCATTTAAGAGTAGAAAACCAGAGAACCACCCCAACCCCCTAAACACTCCTAAATCGGACATATTTACCGACTTTAGCAAAAGGGATTCAAATCAGAGGTATTTGCGAGTAGAATACGAATTTGGTATTCAACTGTGAGACCAAGTTTCTGGGGGTGCACCCCATCCGCCAAACAACCCCAAACAGGACTTATTTGCTGACCATCGCAATATGGGGCTCAAATAAAGGTATTTGGGAGTTGAATACGAATCTGATATCCTAATGGCGGTGCCTCCCCTTTCCTAAAACACCCCCCAAAGAGTAAAAATGTTGGGGCCAAATGTATGAGGACGCCTCATCCCATAAACTCCCCTTAAACCAATGACAATATGAGGTGTAAATAAATGGTATTTGAGAGAACAGCACGATGCTGATATTTTTTTCTGAGCCAAGAGTCTAAGGGACCACCTCACCCCCGAAAACACCCCTAAATCGGACATCATGACAATATCGAGCTGAAATAAAGACTTTTAATAATGAAGTATTTTTAATACCCAAACATAAATGATCCTAAACCCTACGAGCGAATTCATAGACCAGTAAAGTTCATATGGGATTCAGATAAAAACATTTATATTGCTATGCATTTGCGATATACATATATTATTTTCGTAGCATGGTATTTCACTAAAAGCGCTTTAATTGTCGAAAATAAATATTAAAAGGATCATTTTGTTCCATATAAAGTAAAAAAGACGCAGCGGAGCGGGCCCGGTTCAGCTAGTTAGCAATAAAATTGAACTTCGTATAGCACTTAAGACATTATTATTCGATTTTAGTTTATATGGTTGTTAAAAATAGCGAATTCATAAGAACTTCTGGTAAAAATTACAATAATTTGATCAAATTAATGTTGCCTTCATTCTGTACATTTGGTTAAAGTGTCGAGATCGACAATTTGAACTCATATTAAATTATTTGTTGAAATAAAATGATTGAAATTTTTGCTATGAATAAACTTAAATGTAATAATATATATTTGTCATAATCTGGTTTTTGGATTGAGCCAATTTTGCTTATTGCTTATTTTCAGCTTTCATTTTATTTGTTTATTGGCCATTCAAATATACAATGTCTAGTCTGTCAGTGGCAAGAACATCACTGATAGCAAAGCGGTAGACATCTGCAAATCTAGAGTTTTGGAATGCCCTCAGCCCCCTCTTTGTGACCATCTATCATTCGCTGTCCTTCGGGCCTGATCCTGGAAACTTAGCATACATGTCGCTAGAGGCATTCCCATAGATTCCAGTATCGCTGGAAAGTGTAGGGTAGTTCGTAGTCTCGCAAGCTCATCCGCTTTATAATTCCCTGGGATATCTCTGTGGCCCGGCACCCAGAACAGGTGAATTTTGGATTGTTCAGCCATTTCGTTGAGAGATCTATGACAGTCGAGGGCGGTTTTTGTGTTCAGATATACGTTTTCAGAGATTTAATGGCTGTCTGACTGTCTGAGAAGATATTGATGCCAATCGTATCTTAGCGATGCAACCACTTTCTAAATTGCACGGATCTTTGCTTGATACGCACTTCAGTGGTCAGGTATCCTTTTCGATATGACCAGTTCTAGATCTTTAGAGTACACCCCAAAGCCCACCTGGTCGTTCAGTTTAGAACCATTCGTATAGAAGTCTATGTTACTTCTATTATCAGGAATATCATATTGGGTTGCCCAAAAAGTAATTGTCGGTAATATAGTCGGCGTTGACAAATTTTTTCAACGGCTTGTGACTCTATAATTGCATTCTTTCTTCTGTCAGTTATCAGCTGTCACTTTTAGCTTGCTTTAGAAAAAAAGTGCGCGAAATTTTGTTTACATTTGTTTGTTTGGCGTCAATTTTAATATGGGTACCACATGTATTGAAAGAAATTCATTTAACAAATCGAATCAACGCTTGTGATATGCACCTTAAACGCAATGAATTCGATCCGTTTTTAAAACGAATCATAACTGGAGATGAAAAATGGATTGTTTACAACAACGTTAGTCGAAAATGATCATGGTCCAAGCATAGTGAACCAGCTCAAACCACTTCAAAGGCTGATATCCACCAAAAGAAGGTTATGCTGTCTGTTTGGTGGGATTGGAAGGGTGTGGTATATTTTGAGCTGCTTCCAAGGAACCAAACGATTAATTCGGATGATTACTGTCAACAGTTGGACAAATTGAATACAGCCATCAAAGAGAAGCGACCAGAATTGGTTAATCGTAAAGGTGTCATATTCCACCAGGACAACGCTAGACAGCACACATCTTTGGTCACTCGCCAACAACTGAGTGAGCTTGGCTGGGAACTTTTGATGCATCCACCATATAGCCCTGACCTTTCACCATCAGAGTGCCATTTATTTCGATCTTTGCAGAACTCCTTAAATGGTAAAACTTTCGGCAATGATGAGGCTATAAAATCGTACTTGGTTCAGTTTTTTGCAGATAAAGGCCAGAAGTTCTATGAGCGTGGAATACTAAATTTGCCAGGAAGATGGCAAAAGGTTATCGAACAAAATGGCAAATATATATTTGATTAAAGTTCATTCTAAGTTTTATTAAAAATGCATTTACTTTCTTTTGAAAAATCCGCAATTACTTTTTAGGCAACCCAATAGTTTCAAAACGTTCTTTTACGGAAAAGTGGTACAGTACTTTTTATCAAAAGTGCGTATTTCACACTGCCTGGGATGTCGCACATTGTATCAAGGATACCACAGAGTCCGTAGCCGCCACTTGACAAAAGAGAAATCTTCCTTTGCCTCACAGTATTGGTCGCAGCAATGCCCAGGGCCATAAGGTGTTGCAATAAATTCAGTGCATTAGATGGTGTCGCCCTCAGTGCGGCTGTGAGGCACAAACAAGCCATGCTTTGGATCCTCTGGTGACCCATCTTTTTAGATCCCAAGCCTGCCGTAATTCGTCTTTTAGTAGGTAAATTATTTACAAACTTTCTTGCGGTAGTGTTGATACCTAGTAACTCAAGCTCCGACGACAATAATCGGTTTTACGTTTTTGAAAGCTTCTTCAATGTCAAGAAATGCTACCAATGTGTATTCTTTATCAGCTATTTAGGTCGTGAAGGACTGTTTCAGTGGACTTGTTCTTACTATCTGCAATGTGTTGCCGAGATAGGTGATATCCTGGAATCTTTGGTCTAAAATATATTTCTATCAACCTCTCTAGAGTCTTCTTCATAAAGAATGGCATACTGGACATAAATCTTTCGTCTTTGTGTGATAAGGTTTTCCTGATTTTGGAATGAAAATTACCTTTGTATCCCTGCATTCCCCAGGTAAATACCACATGCTGATACAAGCAGAGTAAAACTCCCCAAGCCAAGAGGCCAGGCTGCCGGGCACAGCTTGTAATTCAACCATCAGGACCTAGCGACTTATCGCCCAATGGAGTTAAGATTCAGACACAATTTCCCCCATAAAATTCGACGAATGTATATCAGTGACAACCTCTTCTGGCGCCAATGTTGATATTATATTGGTGCTCTTCTCCCAAATACCTTTCATATTGCTATGGTCGGTAAAAACGCCCGGTATGGGAGTGGTTTTGAGAGTGAGGCGGATCCCCATATATCAGATTCGTGCTCTGTTCTGAAATACCGATTGAGTCCCATATTCCATTTGGCTGGTGGCTTTGGAGGTGAGGCGGCCCCCTAGATATCCCAGCCATCTTTGCCACTTCTGAAAATCACATTGGAGCTACATATTGCTATAGTCGGTATATATGTGTGGTTTAGGGGGTGTTCATGAGATGAGGCGACCCTGAAATACTTGGCCATGAAACAGATTCAGATTTGAGCCCCTTTTGGTCAAAATTCACAAATATGTCCAGTTTTGAGGGGTACGCAGGGTGGGGCGGCCACCCACTTACTTACAAATAACAAACTTCGCCCATGAACATTCCACTAAGGAAAAGGGGCAAACTTCTCACATATCAATGAGTGCAGTGGTTTCAAGTTTTTAGCTCATTGATATGGGCCGCCTTTTTATAGCCGAGTCCGAACGGCGTGCTGCAGTGCGACACCTCTTTGGAGAGAAGTTTTAGATGGCATAGTATCTCACAAATGTTGCCAGCATTAGCCCGTACTTAGCCCTGAAAAAATATCAGCTTTGTGCTCTACTCTCAAATTTCTTTAATTTGAGCCCCAATTGCCATTGGTTGAGGGAGAGTTTATGGGTTGGCACGACCCCCAAACATTTGGCTTCAAACTTGGATATCATATTCGTTTTCTACTATCAAATACCTATTATTTATCGCCATAGTAGGCAATCATAACCATTTGAAGGTTTGAAGGGAGTTTAGAGGCGGACTCTGAAGTAATATCAGCATCGTGCTAGAGCACGATTTTGTCAAGCATTTTGAAAGAGGCTATCGAAATATTCAGATTCACACTAATTAATTTTTTTGTATTGGTTATCTACATTTAAAATCATATTTCAAAGCGACCACTTGGGATACTACATTCTTAAAGATCCGCAGGTCCTCCTCTGTCCATCCCAATTTGAGGGTAAAATGTGTACTCTACTACCAAAGACCTTTTATTTCTGTCCTATTCTATCCTGATTGGCCTTCATATATTATTCATATATTATTCATATATTATTCTTAATTCCTTTTTTTGTAGTAGGATTGGGGGAGGGGGGTTGCCCTCTAACATGTCCTATAATTTGAGTACAATATATTCTCGGTCATCCTACATGACAGTTTGGCGTTGCATTTATTGGGAGGAGAGGGTCGGCCTAGATACCTGAATCCTTATACCAACATTACATTCGAAACATACTACCATGGATTTTTCTTTTAATTTTGACATATTATCCCGATCGAACTATTGAAGGGTATTTAGTCAGTGGGCCGGTCGCAGTTTCTGTCCTAATTGTGCATCGCAGATTCGTAGTCAAGTCCCAAAGACCTTTCATTCGATACCCATTTTGTGACGTCGGATATTTATGCCCGTTTTGGTTTTTTTTTTTTTTTTTTGGATTGGGAAGGCCCCCTAGACACCTTGAACAAAATTCTTATAATAGATGTGTACTCAGCTTCCAAATATCTTTCGTTTGATATTCATATTGTCCCAATCGGTAAATTTATCCTGCTGGGTGGTTTTGGCTGGTGGGGTGGGCCCTCAGACCCCAAAAAAATAATTTTTTGTTTCAGATTTGTATTCTAATTTTCAATACCTTTTATACCCCATATTACTCAAAGCGGTTAAAGTGTCCTGTTGGGTGGTGTTTTTGGGAGTGGGGGCGCCGCGACATTTAGTATAACATTTTAATGCCAATTTCGTACTCTATTTTCAAAAACCTTTCATTTGATACCCATATTGCCGGAAGCGGTGAAAGTGTCCTCTTGGGGTTTTATTGGGGGTGGAGGACCCCCCGACACTAAATGTGACATGTGTGTACTAAATTCGTACTCTACTGTTAATTATCTTTCATTTGCTACACATGTCCATTCGGGTGGGTTTTAGGATGGGGCGTCCCCTAGAATTTTTTACCAATTTCGTGTTTTTGAGGTACCATAAGGTGTCGTATAAAATGTCGCTTACATCGGTGCACGCATTTCCGAGATCGGGCGTTTTTGAAAGTTGGGGTATAGGGGAAGTCCGACCCCCCCACTCCTTCGGATATCAAAAAATTTAGTACCCTAATTTCACCGGAGGCCCAAACTCCACCATCTGTGAAAATTTCATGCAAATCGGTTCAGCCGTTTTTGAGTCTATACGGAACAGACAAACAAACAAACTAACAAACAAACAAATAAACAAACAAGAAAAGCGCAACAATTTAATTTTTATATAACAGAAAAAAAAGAAGAAGACTAGCCCGGCCCGATCTGCTTCGCCCGATAACGATATGTTGGAAAGGAGTACTCTAAATTTGGAAATGTCTGCCTAATTTCAGTTGAAAATATATTCCAATTATCCAGTGGATTTTTCTACTGTCAAATACCCAAAAACCCCAATAAGTAAAAGTCCTGTTTAATGGTATGGAGGATCCCCAGAGACTTGGTCTCAAAAGTGGAAGTCAATTTCGTGCTCTACTCCCAAAGACCTTTCATATGAGATCCATACTGCCATGGTCAGTAAATATGGCCGATTTGGGTTTTTTTTTTTTGTGTTGAGTCACTCACGAAACACTTAGTCCCACAATTGGATATCAGATTCCTTTTCTACTCTCAAATAACTTTAATTTGATTCCCATATTGTAGTGATTGGTCTGTTAATCCGTTTGGCTGGTTTTGGGTGTGGGCGGGACTCCTATGCACCCCGCCTTAAATTCTGATACCAAATTCTTGATTTTAGGTTAATGTAAGTGTGCCAACAAAATTTCGCTTAAATCGCCCTACCCATTTTCGAAATCTGGTGCTTTTGAAAGTTATTGTTAAGGCCCGCCTTAGACAACCACGGTATTATTTTGAAAACATCTAAGAGATGGCGCTAACTTAACTGTTAGTGCTGTTGCTCGCTTGGAGTATCTTAACGCCTATAACATTGATCATCATCTGGTAGTTGTCTATAAATGACTGTATGACTTTCTATTAAATAGTCAGCATTTAGTCTTTTTTTAAATCGAATCAAATTGCCATATTAAACGATTTTCTGTGATAATGAACTAAATTGCCAGTCTATATATTTGGTGCGGTGGCATATAAAACTTTTAAACAAAAAAGTGTTGCCCAGAAGCCCGTCGTTTGGACTTTTCTATCGATGAGCTAAAAAGGTTGCATTCTTAACGTTAATGTTTGCAACTCCTCCTATCACTCTGAACGTCATAATTTTTGGGGTATGGCAGCCAACATTTATTTGTGTCCACACACATTAAATAAATCACATAGTGTTCTGTTTGGTCATTATGATTGATCGACTGCTTTTGGGTACTGAATTGAAATATCAGATTCGCTGTTCACAACCTTATATCTTTAATTTAACCCAATATTGTCATGATTGGTGTGGTGTATACATCCGTTTGGTGGAGGGCGTCTATATGAGGGTTATGCGCCACACTCCATCTGCCACTTGAGCACATGCGTAAATGACGCATTTTACTCAAAAATATTTATCGTTTGGAGGCGATTTTTGGAGGTAAAGCGCCACTCAGATTCTTGGACTCAAATTTTAATATCATATTCGTAATCAACTCCTAACTACCTTTCATTTGAGTTTCATATAGCTATGATCGAGTAAAATTTCCATTTGTGGGGCCTTTTGGGGCTGGGGCGACCTGTAAATTATTAGGCATAATTTTTTATGTCATATTCGTAATCATCTCCGGAAAACCTTTCATTTGAATCCCATATTGATATGCATGGCCAATATGATTGTATGGGGAACTTTTGGGGTTGGAGTGGCCCCTGAGTTTCTTTGACCCAACTTTTAATACATTCATATTCTACTCTCGAATAACTTTCATTTGATACCCATATTGTCCCGGTCAACCTTGATTATGGATGGTGTTATTGGGGTAACGGGGGAGGGTCCGTCCATATTGCCCTGATTGGTCCACTTTTATTTGTGGGTGGTACTTTTGGGGTAAGGAGGAGGGCCCGTCCGCCTTGAGATATCAAAAAATTATGTAGCCTATTGCTCCTTCCGGACCACTACCCACAATCTGTGAAAATATGAAAGAAATCGGCATGTTTTTCGGCCTAGAGAAGAAGCCTATTGAAATTGGAAAAAATCGGTTCAGATCTGGATATGGCTCCCATATTCGTCCGATTTTCAGTAATAATGCAATAAAATGGTCATTTGTTAATGGTTTTTAGGATTTTTTTTTCGACTCTCGACATTACTGGGGTCTCGACATACTTACAGGTATAAAAAGCCAAATCCCAAAGTCCCTGTTGAAAAAGCAGAGAGACCTCCTAAGGCACAGACCAGCAAATGGTATCAAAATAACAACATACAATTATCTTTTTCAGAAAAAAAGATTGAAGGTAATAATTCCTGGGCAATTCTTCGAACATTTATGAATGTATATAGAAATATCGATCGACAAAGTGAAATGTACCACGGTGGCACAAATTTATTTTTTTGTTCTTAGACACGAAAAATAGTTTAAAATAAAATGCAGATCTCATAGACTCAAACAGACCTTCAATTCTTTTCAAAAATCTTATGTTTTAAACCCATGTAAATATCAAAGCAAAATGGCAAAATAAATATTTACATTCATACAATCCAGATGATTGCAACATGTTTGAAGCTAAAAATGGATGACCTCATAGAAAGCCTAACTTAATGAAATAAGTCTTTCTTTTATGAACGTACAAGCTGACCCGGGCCCGCTCCGTTGCGCCTTCTTTTACTTTATATGGAACAACAGTTTCCTTGGAATATTTATTTTCGAAAATTAAAGATCTTTTAGTGAAATACCATGCTAACTTGACTAACAGTTTAACAATATAAGTGCCTTTATCTGAATCCCATATGATCTATATTGGTCTACGAATTCAGCCCAATATTCTCATGATATCTAATTTAGTGGTGTTTTCGGGGGAGAGGTGGTCCCTCAGATACTTGGCCCTGAAAATATATCAGCATCGTGCTCTTCTCTCAAATACCATTTATTTAAATCCCATATTGCCATTGGCTTAAGAGGAGTTTACAGAATGAGGCGTCCCCAAATATATGGTCCCAAAATAGGTTATCAAATTCGTTTTCTAACCTCAAATACCTTTCATTTGAGCCACATATTGGCATGGTCGAAAAATGTTTTCCCTTTGGGGGTGTTTTGGAAAAGGGGTGATGCCCTAAGTACATGGTCCTACATTTGGACATCAAATTCGTATTCTACTCCCAAATACCTTTATTTGAGCCCCATATTGCGATGGTCACTAAAAAATTGCTGTTTGTGGGGTATTTTGGGAAAGGAGTAGACCCCCAGAAAATTGGTCCCGAAAATGGGTATCAATTCTTGCTCTACCCCCCAATACCTTTCATTTAAGCTCCACATTGACATGATCGGTAAATATGCCCGATTTAGGGGTGTTTTGGGGATTGGAGTGGTCTCCCCAAACACTAAGCCAGGAAAATATATCAGCAACGTGCTCTATTCTCATATATCATTTATTTGAACCCCATTGCCCTCAAAATTGGATATCAAATTAGTTTTCTAATCTCATTTAAACTCCTTATTGCAAAAGTTAGAAAATATGTCTGGTTTGGGGTATTAGCCACAAAAACTATGAATATTTAGTTCCACTCTCTTTAAGATCCAAATTGTCCTGGAGAGCAAATACTTCCTATTTGGGGGTTGTTATGGTGGTGGGACGTCCGCTAGACAGTTGGCCCCTAATTGTGATATCAGATACGTGGTGTACTCCCACATACCTTTAATTTGATCCCCATATTTCCACAGTCGGCAAACATGATCGGCTTGGGGGGTGGTTTGGGGAATGGGCGGCCACTCAGTGTGTTGGCCTTGAAAATATATATCGGATTCGTGTTCCACTTTAAAGACCCTCTTATTTGAGCCTCATATTGCAATAGTCAGAAAAAACTTACTATTTGGGTGGAGTTTTGGGGGTGGTGTGACCTCATAGACACTTTTCCCGAATATTGATATCAAATTCGTGCTTTACTCCCAAAGACCTTTCATTTGAGCCCCATATTGCTATGGTCGTAAATTTGTCCCATTTGGGGGATGTTTTTGGTGAGAGGCGGCCCACCATACACATGGTCCCATATTTGGATATCACATTCGTATTCTACATTCAAATACCTTTTATTTAAGCCCCATATTCCCATGGTCACTAAATAAGTCCAGGTTTGGGGGGTGTTTTGGGGATGGGGTGGACCCCCAGAAACGTGGTCCCACATTTGGATATCAGATTCGTATTCCACTCGCAAATACCTTTCATTTGAGTCCCATATTGCCATGGTCGGTAAATATGTCCGATTTAGGGGTGTTTTGGGGCTTGGGGTGGTTCCCCTAGCAGTTGGTCCGACAATTCGATATCAGATACGCTTTCTTATTCTAAATACCATCCATTTGAGTCCCATATTGTCGTGATTAGTCTAAATATATGTTTGGTAGGTTTTAGGGTGGAGCAGCCCCCCTAGGTACCCCTTCCGAAATTTGGATACCAAATTTTTATTTTTACTGTACTATATAAAAGCGCACAACATTTCGCTTAAATCGCACCACCCATCTCCGAGATCTGGCGTTTCTGAAAATTAGGGTAAGGGGGAGGGTCCGCCCCCCCCCCTTCAGATATCAAAAAATGTAGTACCCTATTTTCACCACGGGAATATTATGCACTATCTGTGAAAATTTCAAGAAAATCGGTTCAGCCGTTTCTGAGTCTATAAGGAACACACAAACATACAAACAAACAAACACAAATTGATTTTTATATATAAGATAAGTCTATACTATTATCTGCTTACGCGTATTTGATATCTGAAGGGGGGCGGACCCTCCCCCTTACCCTAATTTTCAGAAACACCAGATTTCGGAGATGAGTGGTGCGATTTAAGCGAAATTATGTGTGCTTTCATATAGTACAGAAAAATTAAAAATTTGGTATCCAAATTTCGGAAGGGGTACCTAGGGGGGCTGCTCAACCCTAAAACCTACCAAACATATATTTAGGCTAATCACGACAATATGGGACTCAAATGAATGGTATTTAGAATAAGAAAACGTATCTGATATCGAATTGTCGGACCAACTGCGAGGGGAACAACCCCACGCCCCAAAGCACCCCTAAATCGGACATATTTACCAACCATGGCAATATCGGACGCAAATGAAAGGTATTTGCGAGTGGAATACGAATCTGATATCCAAATGTGGGACCACGTTTCTGGGGGGTCCACCCCTTCCCCAAAACACCCCCCAAACAGGACTTATTTACTGACCATGGGAATATGGGGCTTAAATAAAAGGTATTTGAATGTAGAATACGAATGTGATATCCAAATATGGGATCAAGTGTATGGTGGGCCGCCTCTCACCAAAAACATCCCCCAAAGGGGACAAATTTACGACCATGGCAATATGGGGCTCAAATGAAAGGTTTTTGGGAGTAAAGCACGAATTTGATATCAATATTCGGGAAAAAAGTCTATGGGGTCACACCACCCCCACAACACCACCCAATAAGAAGGTTTTTAGAGTAGAACACGAATCCGATATATATTTGCAAGGCCAACTCACTGAGTGGCCGTCCATCCACCAAAACACCCCCCAAGCCGGTCAAGTTTGCCGACTATGGAAATATGGGGCTCAAATTAAAGGTATGTGGGAGAAGACCACGTATCTGATATCAACATTAGGGGCCAACTGTCTAGCGAATGTCCCACCACCATAACAACCTCCAAATAGGAAGTATTTGCTCAACAAGACAATTTGGGTCTTAAGAGAGTGAAACTAAATATTCATAGCTTTTGTGGCTAATACACCAAACCGGACATATTTGCTGACTTTTGCAATTAGGAGTTTAAATGAGATTAGAAAACGAATTTGATATCCAATTTTGAGGGCAATGGCAATATGGGGTTCAAATAAATGATATATCGATATATAAGAATTGAGCACGTTGCTGATATATTTTCCGGGCTTAGTGTTTAGGGAGACCACTCCAATCCCCAAAACACCCCAAAATCGGGCATATTTACCGACCATGTCAATGTGGAGCTTAAATGAAAGATATTGGGGGGCAGAGCAAGAATTGATACCCATTTTCGGGACCAATTTTCTGGGGGTCTACCACTTTCCCAAAATACCCCACCAAGAGCAATTTTTTAGTGACCATCGCAGTATGAGGCTCAAATAAAGGTATTTGGGAGTAGAATACGAATACGAATACAAATGAAGGACCATATATTTAGGGCATCACCCCTTTCCGAAAACACCCCCAAAGAAAAAAATTTTGCGACCATGCCAAAATGTGGCTCAAATGAAAGGTATTTGAGATTAGAAAACGAATTTCATAACCTATTTTGGGGCCATGTGTTTGGGGGATGCCTCATCCTATAAACTCTTCTTCAGCCAATGGCAATATGGGGTTTAAATAAATGGTATTTGAGAGAAGAGCACTATGCTGATATTTTTTCAGGACCAAGTATCTGGGGGACCACCCCAGTATTTTGAAGAATTTTAAGAATGGAGTACACCTTACATCTAAACTTAAATTCGTAGACCAATAAATATCATATGGGATTCAGATAAAGGCATTTATATTGTTAAACTGTTAGTCAAGAGATATACTATTTTCGTAGCATGGTATTTCACTAAAAGATCTTTAATTGTCGAAAATAAATATTCCAAGGAAACTTTTGTTCCATATAAAGTAAAAGAAAGCGCAGCGGAGCGGGCCCGGGTCAGCTAGTCGGTCATAAAAGTCGATTATTGATGCTGAATCCGTTTCTTGATGGAGATTAACTGCTTCGACTGCATGGTCGTTTGGCTAATTGGGATATCAGCTACTACTACTAGACTTCACGCATAAAATTTCTTTGAATGCTGAGGACGAAGTAATGCTACGTCCAATACGCCAAGAATTTTAAGTTATTCGATTGAAGAGCGCAGTTCGACATTGCAATCGGAAGTGCAAAACAATTGCAATTAATGGCTGCTCACTCTGTCGAGAGTTGTACTTTATCGTTACCGTTCACGAAGACAGGTTTTGACTTTGCTGGGCCTTACGAGCTAAATACTTCCCGACTTCGGAATGCGAAACATCAGAAGGGTTTCGCTGCTATATTAGTCTGCTTGTAGACGCAAGCTATTCATTTGAAGGTATTCTTAGATCTATCAACCGAGGCTTTCCTTGCCACTTTCAATCGATTCGTAGGCTTTCCGAGAAAAGTTTTTTCTGATAATGGTACCAACTTCGTTGCCGCTAACCGAGTTCTTACCCAGGACTTCAAACGATTCCTGCTGAACAATTGTTGGTGAATAAATATATCCTCCATGGATACACTTGGCATTTTATTCCACCACATGCTCCGCATAATGGAGGCCGGAGTGAAGAGCATGAAGGTTCACCTTAAAAAGTCGCTGGAGGCTATAAATTCACATTTGAGGAATTCTCAACATTATTTGTCAGAATCGAAAGCATTCTGAAGTCCCGACCCTTTTCTTCAATCAGTGAAGACCCGTCTGAACTAGTTCCTTTGACAGCTACACCTGAAGAAGTATCTGACAATCTATCTTTGATTAATCGGTGGCAAAGACTTAAACTTATTCAGTTACATTTGGCCAGACGATGGAAAAATGAATATATTTGCGAACTTGGCAGAAGAATTTGCAACAAGATTATTTTGAGTCGTTAAGGAGGATGTTTTGCCGCCTACCGCATGGCGTCTTGGCCGCGTTATACGAGTGTTATATAATATATATTTGCGAACTTGGCAGAAGAATTTGCAACAAGATGATTTTGAGTCGTTAAGGAGGATAATTTGCCGCCTACCGCATGGCGTCTTGGTCGCGTTATACGAGTATTTAAGGCAACGACTCGCAAGTTGGTATTGCTGAAATCCGAACCCAAAACGGGGTTCTCATTTGACCATTAGTAAAACTGTGTATTTTACCCAATAATTAACCATTTGTTCATTGTTCACTCCTTCCATATAAAGTTTTCCTTTCAACATTGCTTCCAGTCTACCTATATGCATGGTGTGTCAAGAACGACATTTCCTGAAGGATTGGGTAAAATTTGCAGCGATAATGGTTGGATAACGAAGGGAAGTTACTAGAGCTAAGGGCTGCTGCTTCAAGTGTTTGTGTGCCTCTCACATGCGAGAATGGTGTCCATCCCAGAGGACAAGCGTGGTGTGGAACCGCAATCACCACACTATGCTACATACAGATGGTGGCGAGCGGCCGTTCCCCGAAGAAGCGCACGAGAAGCTGTCGGTCTCAATCCACAGGTCGCAACGCGAAGACAAATCGCAGTGGCATCCAACGAACAGAGATTCGACGAAGTGAGATAACACGAGGAGTAAAATCCCATAGTAAAAATAAGCAACCCAAGTTTGTTAACGACCGTCTGAGTTCACGTAACCGAACCTACAGCGGTCAAAAAAAGTATTCATCATTCAATGTTGTTTTTTTAATAAGTCTACAAAAGACAATTGGAATAAAAACATATTAAACTAATGATGCAGTAGTGCTTGTGTGATATATATGTACACAATTTCATTGTTTTTAAAGAAAAAAATAGTATTTATTGGAACAAAAAGGGCCATTTTACAGCTGAACACAAAAAATTAAACAAAAAAAGTATTCATCATTGCAAAAAAACAAAAAAATGACTCTTGCTCGAAAAATTGCGCGTTCTCAATTTGCGTTCGAGATGTTCCCAAAGATGATCAATTGGGTTCAAGTCGGGACTTTGAGGAGGAGTTTTAATGACTTTGGGGCAGTTATACAGCATCCACATCTTGGTATTTAAAGCAGAATGTTTGGGGTCATTATCTTGATAATATTGAAAGTTATTACCAAGCCCAAGTTTTACAGCACTATCTTTTAAATTCCTCTTTAAAATGTCAATGTAATACTTATGATCCATTACTCCATTAATAATTTCAAGATTTCCCGCTCCTGAAGCCGCCATACACCCCCAAACCATTAAACCACCTCCACCATGTTTTACAGTAGCAACTGTGTTTCGTTCTTCAAGCTCTGTATTTGGTTTTCTGTACACTATGACCTTTCCATCGCACCCAAAAAGATTAAACTTGCTCTCGTCTGCAAAAATGACTGTTTTCCAAAATGATTCGGGCTGTTTTACATACATTTTTGCGAAGTTTAGCCTTTTCACTCGGTTTATTTTATTTATAAAGGGCTTCTTACGTGCAGTTCTTCCTCTGTAACTATGCCTTTTGAGTGTATTTCGAATTGTTTGTGTAGTAACTTCCTTCCCTAAATATTCCATAGTGTTTTTACGAAGAATGGTCGCATTTGTCTTCGGAGTTTTCTGAACTTGCCGCACTAGCCAACGCACATCTCCAACTGAAAGTGCTTTTGGTCGACCAGATCTTGGTTTATTGTCAACAGTTTTCGTTTCTGTCCACTTTCTGATGATGGATTGTATAGTAGATCGTGGTCTATTTAATATTTCACTGATAGTTTTTTGAGTTAAACCATTCCTGTGATGTTTTATTATCAAAACTTTTACCTCATCAGAAACCTCGTTTTGCTTACGACCCATTTTGACAAAAACTATATTTTCAATGAAATTAAATATTTGCTGTCAAGGGCAAAGCCTCCTTTACTAAATAAAACAGAAAAGGGGGATTCCCAAATAATATTTGAATTTGACTTTGATGATAGCACATCAATGATGAATACTTTTTTTGTTCTGTTTTTGGTGTTATTATATAAAATTGCATTTTTTGCGCTAATTAAATTTATTTTTTTAATTTATTTTAAAACATATTACGAAAAATAAACTATTGCATAAAACTGCATTATTTGTTTACTTTAAATTTTCTTCAATTACCCAAAATAAGTGAATTTATTATCAATTTTGCTAATGATGAATACTTTTTTTGACCGCTGTATGTATTTATACCCACCGCGCTTGTCAAAATGTTGACCTATGAAGATCAAGTGAAGACAATAATCATTATGAGCTCTGGAGTAGCTCAGATGGTCATTTTAGCCAATCTATTGAAGAGACTACCTCTGCCAACCTCTAGAAACAGAAATAGACATTTTTGCAATCTCAATCTGTTGTCGTATCACGACAAAACGGCCAAGGTCATATTACTGGGAAAGTTCGAAGCCAGCTAGATACCACCTTTCCAGAATCTACTAGTGACTATATATAATCATGTACCTGACCTGGCCGATCCGCATTTTTTCAACCCGATCTCCATTGAAATACTGTTCGCCAATGATCACATCCATTGATTGTTCGCGCTGGCCTCATTCAGACTTTGTCATCTATGCCTATTGCACAAAGCACCATCTTTGGATGGACGATATCCGGAGCGTGCCACCTTTAATACTGTTGCAACCTAGCAAGAGGGGCGGCGTGTTGTAGCGTGTTTAACAATTTAACCCAAAATAACCTACATTATAACCCTCATCTAAATTTAATTGAATTATTTAGCAATAAAGACCACAAATTAATTCGTTAAGCAATGGCAAACTTTTTATTCAAGTAATATAATGGGCGCCCATTTTAGTTTAAGATGTAATTTTGCTGAATTGAACCATTGCAAAAAGGTGCGTCGTACTACCACCTGTTGTGCTGCACAACAGCGACACTCGATAATAATGAAGATATTTGGAATGACAATGTGTCTGTAATTATTTTCTTAACTAGTTTAGGTATAGCTTTAAGATACCTCTATAGTTGGAAACATAAATTCTATTGCCGGATTTGAATAAGGGAACAACGTAAGATTCCTTCCGCTTCTTTGGAATACACCCATAACCTTAAGAGTTGTTGAAAATCATACCAAGAGGGAGAGCAGTGCCTTAGTATGCACGCAGGGAACTGTCATCCCTTTAAGGCATTTCAAGTTTTCTAATATAGTTTTACCATATGGCTGTTGAACTTGGAACTTGACACAAGCGATTACCCGTAAAGTCCAAATTTTTGCTGCGCCCGATAATGCAATGTTGGAAGGGAGTTCTCTAATATCGCTCATTTTAAACCTCACATTGTAATGGATAGTAAAAGTCCTTCTTGGGGTGTGTTGGACCCCCACCGTCTTGTCCCAAATGTTAAAGTCAATTTCGTGCTCTACTCCCAAAGACCTGTCCTTATTGCCATGGTCGGTAAATATGTCCGATTTGAGAGGTTTTTGGGGGATTGGGTGACTCACGAAACACTTGGTCCCACAATTGGATATCAGGTTCGTTTTCTACTCTCAAATACCTTTTATTTGAATCCCATATTGTAGTGAAAATCCGCTTGGCGGGTTTTGGGGGTGGGCGTCCCTCCTAGGCACCCCACTCCAGATTTTGATACCAATTTGTTTAAGCTTACTGTAAGTGTACAAATAAAATTTGGCTTAAATGGCCTTACCCATCTCCGAGATCTGGTATTTTTGACAATTATGGTAAGGGGGAGGGTCCCCCTCCCTTCACATATCAGAAAACGAAGTACCCTATTTTCACTACGGCTCTATTAAAATTTCAGGAAAATCGGTCCTGTCGTTTTTGAGCCTATATGGAGCACTTAACCAAACAAATTAATAGACAAACAAACAAACAAAAGTCCATTTTTATCGCTGCATCTTCATTTTCACCACGCGAAAAATATTAAACTACCTTAAACACCGTCTTGGAAGGAACGTTAAAAAGAAATACCGCAATGAAATTCCTATATTTTATTTTTATACCCTCCACCATAAGATGGGGGGCATACTAATTTCGTCATTCTGTTTGTAACTACTCGAAATATTCGTCTGAGACCCCATAAAGTATATATATTCTTGATCGTCGTGACATTTTATGTCGATCTAGCCATGTCCGTCCGTCTGTCCGTCCGTCCGTCCGTCTGTCTGTCGACAGCACGCTAACTTCCGAAGGAGTAAAGCTAGCCGCTTGAAATTTTGTACAAATACTTCTTATTAGCGTAGGTCGGTTTGTAAATGGGCCATATCGGTCGATGTGTTGATATAGCTGCCATATAAACCGATCTTGGGTCTTGACTTCTTGAGCCTCTAGAGTGCGCAATTCTTATCCGATTGGAATGAAATTTTGCACGACGTGTTTTCTTATGATATCCAACATTTGTGCCAAGTATGGTTTAAATAGGTCCATAACCTGATATAGCTGCCATATCAACCGATCTTGGGTCTTGACTTCTTGAGCCTCTAGAGTGCGCAATTCTTATCCGATTGAAATGAAATTTTGCACGACGTGTTTTGTTATAATATCCAACAACTGTTCCAAATATGGTTCAAATCGGTCCATAACCTGCTATAGCTGCCATATAAACCGATCTTGGGTCTTGACTTTTTGAGCCTCTAGAGGGCGCAATTCTTATCCGATTGGAATGGAATTTCGTACGACGTGTTTTGTTATGATACCCAAGAACTGTGCCAAGTATGGTTCAAATCGGTCCATGTTTTGATATAGCTGCCATATAAACCGATCTTGGGTCTTGACTTCTTGAGCCTCTAGAGGGTACAATTCTTATCCGATTTGAATGAGTTTTTGCACGAAGTATTTCGTCATGATATCCAACAGCTGTGCCAAGTATGGTTGAAATCGATTTTTTACTTTCAACAACTGTGTCAATTAAGGTTCAAATCGGTTCATAACCTGATATAGCTGCCATATAAACCGATCTGGGATCATGACTTCTTGACCCCTAGAGGTCGCAATTATTATCCGATATGCCTGAAATTTTGTACGACGGATCCTCTCATGACCATCAACAAACGTGTTTATTATATTCTGAATCGGTCTATAGCCCGATACAGATCCCATATAAATCGTTCTCTCTATTTTACTTCGTGAGCCCCAATGGGCGCAATTCTTATACGAATTGGCTGAAATTTTACACAGGTCTCCAACATATAATTTAATTGTGGTCCGAACCGGACCTTTTTAGCCTAAGAAGAGATGCCGGGAAAACAACTCGACAAATGCGATCCATGGTGGAGGGTATATAAGATTCGGCCCGGCCGAACTTAGCACGCTTTTACTTGTTCTTTATTCAAAGGACCGATAGGTTGTCATAACAAAGATAAATGCTGCATGAGTAATTTCTACCACTCTGCCCTCTCTCTGTTCATGGTGGGTTCTCCAAATTAGAGTCATCGAGATGTCGCTAATCTAAATGTTAGTGCTACTCGCTTTGAGTGGATCATCATATGGTGGTTGTCTATTAATGACAATATGACTAAATCAAATTAAATTGCCATATTAAATGTTTTTCTGTGGTAAAGAACTAATTTGCCAGTCTATATACTTGGTGCGGTGGCGAAAGTCCTCACTATATAACCAAGTTAAACTTTCGAACAAATAAGTGTTTCCGTCGTTTGGTCTTGTCTATTTATGAGCTAAAAACGATTGCAACCTTAATGTTAAGGTTTGCAACTCCTGCTACACGATGAACGTAATAATTTTGGGGGTACGGCGGCCTAAATCGCACAGTGGCCTGTTAGGTCATTATGATTGATCTACTGTTTTGGGGTGAGGTGGTCCGCTAGATAAATGAGCAGAATAAAATTATCACATTCACAGTCCACAACTCTATACCTTTTATTTAACCCCATATTGTCATGATTGGTGTATACAGCCGTTTGGTGGAGGGTGCTATATGAGGGTTGTGCACCCCATCTGCAACTTGAGCAAAAATTTTAATGACGCACTCTACTCAAAAAAGTCTATCACTTGATTCCCCTTTGTTTTAATGGGTCAAATATCCTATTGGAGGCGATCTGGGAAATTCGTACTCTACTCCTGAATACCTTTTATTGAAGTCCCATATAGTCCCGATCGGTCCACTTTTAATTTTGGGTGGTACTTTTGGGCTAAGGGGTAAAGTGCGCCCCTTGTGATATCAAACAAGTTATAGTCCGATTCGGACCATAAATGAATGCTGAACATTGTAGAAGTCATTGTGTATTATTTCAGTTCATTCGAATATGAATTGCGCCTTGTAGAGGCTCTAAAGCAAAATCGGGAGATAGGTTTATATGGGAGCTGTATCAAGCTATTGATCGATTCAGAGCATACAAGACACGTATGTTGAAGGTCATGGGGGAAACTGTTGTACAAAATTTCAGCCAAATCGGATGAGAATTGCGCCCTCTAGAGGTTCAAGATCCCAGATCAGTTTATATGGCAGCTATATCAGGTTCTATATCGATTTACGCCATACTTAGCACAGTTATTGAAAGTCATAACAAAACACCACATGCAAAATTTCAGCCAAATCGGATGAGAATTGCGCCCTCTAGAGGCTCAAGAAGTCAAGACCCCAGATCGGTTATATGGCAGCTATATCAAAATATGGACCGACTTAAACCAGACTTAGCGCAGTTGTTGGAACTGATAACAGAACACTGTTTGTGTTCCTTATAGACTCAGAAACGGCTGAACCGATTTTCTTGAAATTTTCACAGATGGTGCATAATGACCCCGTGGTGAAAAAAGGGTACTTCATTTTTTGATATGATAGGGGGGCGGACCCTCCCCCTTACCCTAATGTTCAGAAACGCCAGATCTCGGAGATGGGTGGTGCGATTTAAGCGAAATTTTGTGTGCTTTCATATAGTACCCTAAAAATAAAAATTTGGTATCCAAATTTCGGAAGGGGTTCCTAGGGGGGCTGCCCCACCCTAAAACCTACCAAACATATATTTAGACTAATCACGACAAAATGGGACTCAAATGAATGGTATTTAGAATAAGAAAACGTATCTGATATCCAATTGTCGGACCAACTGCTAGGGGAACCACCCCCACAACGCCACCCAAATAGTAAGTATTTCCTGACTATTGCTCAAATAAGAGGGTCTTAAAGTGGAACACGAATCCGATATATATTTTCAAGGCCAACTCACTGAGTGGCCGCCCATTCTCCAAACCACCCCTCAAGCCGTTCATGTTTGCCGACTGTGGAAATATGGGGCTCAAATTAAAAGTATGTGGGAGTAGACCACGTTTCTGATATCAAAATTAGGGGCCAACTGTCTAGCGGACGTCCCACCACCATAACAACCCCCAAATAGGAAGTATTTGCTCAACAAGACAATTAAGAGAGTGGAACTAAATATTCATAGCTTTTGTGGCTAATACACCAAACCGGACATATTTGCTGACTTTTGCAATTAGGAGTTTAAATGAGATTAGAAAACGAATTTGATATGCAATTTTGAGGCCAATGGGGTTCAAATAAATGAAATATGAGAATAGAGCACGTTGCTGATATATTTTCTGGGCTTAGCGTTTTGGGAGACCACTCCAATCCCCAAAACACCCCTAAATCGGGCATATTTACCGACCATGTCAATGTGGAGCTTAAATGACCAACTTTCTGGGGGTCTACTCCTTTCCCAAAATACCCCACCAAGAGCAATTTTTTAGTGACCATCGCAATATGGGGCTCAAATAAAGGTATTTGGGAGTAGAATACGAATTTGATGTCCAAATGTAGGACCATGTACTTAGGGCATCACCCCTTTTCCAAAACACCCCCAAAGGGAAAACATTTTTCGACCATGCCAATATGTGGCTCAAATGAAAGGTATTTGAGGTTAGAAAACGAATTTGATAACCTATTTTGGGGCCATGTATTTGGGGAACGCCTCATTCTGTAAACTCCTCTTAAGCCAATGCCATTATGGGATTTAAATAAATGGTATTTGAGAGAAGAGCACGATGCTGATCTTTTTTCAGGGCCAAGTATCTGGGGGACCACCTCTCCCCCGAAAACACCACTAAATCAGATATTATGAGAATATCGGGCTGAAATGAAGTATTTTAAGAATGGAGTACACCTTACATCCAAACTTAAATTCGTAGGCCAATAAAGATCATATGGGATTCAGATAAAGGCACTTATATTGTTAAACTGTTAGTCAAGTTAGCATGGTATTTCACTAAAAGATCTTTAATTTTCGAAAATAAATATTCCAAGGAAACTTTTGTTCCATATAAAGTAAAAGAAGGCGCACCGGAGCGGGCCCGGTTCAGCTAGTATGACATAAAAAATGATGTGTAAGTATTTGCGGGTCGCCCGACCCCCAAAAGGGAATTTTACTCGATCGTATCTATATAAGACTCAAATGAAAGGTATTGGGGAGTTGATTACGAATATGACATTAAACTTTGTGACCAATAATCTAAGTGGAGCTTTACCTCCAAAAATCGCCTCCAATAGATTATTATATTATATTGGTTTCATTATTATTATTATATTATATTATATTGGTTTCAACTCCCAAAAAGCCTTGCACAACCGAGCAGATAAAGAAAATGGAGAAAGTTGAAAACCACAACTTTGAGATAGTCAGTAACTTTATCTACCTTGGCACCGCCGTAACCGCGACGAATGACTCCAGTTTTGAGTTTAAGCGAAGAATAATACTGGCAAATAGATGCTACTTTGGACTAAGTAAGCAGTTTAGAAACAAGGCCACCTCTAGACAGACGAAGATAATACTATACAAGTAAAAGCGTGAATCTTATATACTCTCCACATTTGTCGAGTTCTTTTCCCGGCATCTCTTCTTAGGCAAAAAAGGATATAAGAAAAGATTTGCTCTGATGTTAGAACGATATCAAGATATGGTCCGGTTTGGACCACAATTAAATTATATGTTGGAGACCAGTGTAACTTGTCAGCCAATTCGAATAAGAATTGCGCCCTTTGGGGGCTTAAGAATTACAATAGAGAGATCGATTTATATGGCAACTGTATCAGGCTATAGACCGATTCAGACCGTAATAAAAATCAGTCGTACAAAATTTCAGGCAAATCGGATAATAATTGCCACCTCTAGAGGCTCAAGAAATCAAGATCCCAGATCGGTTTATATGGCAGCTATATCAGGTTATTAACCGATTTGAACCATACTTGGCACAGTTGTTGGATATCGTAACAAAACACGTCCTGCCATAATTCATTTAAATCGGATAAGAACTGCACCCTCTAGAGGCTCAAGAAGTCAAGACCCAAGATCGGTTTATATGACAGCTATATCAAAACATGGACCGATATGGCCCATTTACAATACCAACCGACCTACACTCATAAGAAGTATTTGTGCAAAATTTCAAGCGGCTAGCTAAACTCCTTCGGAAGTTAGCGTGCTTTCAACAGACAGACGGACGGACGGACGGACAGACGGACGGACATGGCTAGATCGACATAAAATGTCACGACGATCAAGAATATATATACTTTATGGGGTCTCAGACGAATATTTCGAGTAGTTACAAACAGAATGACGAAATAAGTATACCCCCCATCTTATGGTGGAGGGTATAAAAATAATATATGAGGAATAAGAAAAAATATATGAAGGCTGATCAGGATAGAATAGGACAGAAATAAAAGGTCTTTGGTAGTAGAGTACACATTTTACCCTCAAATTGGGATGGACACAGGAGGACCTGGGGATCTTTAAGAATGTAGTATACCAAGTCGTGGCTTTGAAATATGATTTTAAATGTAGATAACCAATACAAAAAAATTAATTAGTCTGAAATTTCTTCAGAGTCCGATTATAAACTCCCTTCAAACCGGTCATGATTGCCCACTATGGCGATAGATAATATTGGGTTGCCCAAAAAGTAATTGCGGATTTTTCATATTGTCGGCGTTGACAAATTTTTTCACAGCTTGTGACTCTGTAATTGCATTCTTTCTTCTGTCAGTTATCAGCTGTTACTTTTAGCTTGCTTTAGAAAAAAAGTATAAAAAAAGTTCATTTGATTAAAGTTCATTCTAAGTTTTATTAAAAATGCATTTACTTTCTTTTAAAAAATCCGCAATTACTTTTTGGGCAACCCAATAGGTATTTGGTAGTAGAAAACGAATTTGATATCCAAATGTGAGGCCAAATGTTTGGGGGTCGTGCCAACCCATGAACTCCCCCTAAACCAATTGCAATTGGGGCTCAAATTAAAGAAATTTGAGAGTAGAGCACGATCCTGATTTTTTTTGAGAGCTATGTACGGTGAGGCGATTTAAGCGAATTTTTGTTGGCACATTTATATTAACCTATTAGAATCTGAAGTGGGGTGTCTAGGAGGATAACCCACTCCCTAAACCCGCCAAACGAATTTATAGACTAATCACTACAATATGGGCATCAAATTAAATATTTGAGCGTAGAAAGCGAACCTGATATCCAATTGTAATACTAAGTGTTTCGTGGTCACCTCACCCCTATAAAACCCTTCAGATCGGACATATTTATTTACCATTTCAATATGGGGCTTAAATTACAGGTATTTGAGAATAGAATACAAAAATCCACAGGAAAATTTTAGTACATTTTTAACTGAAATTAAGCAGACATTTCCAAATTTAGAGTACTCCTTTCCAGCAAAGCATTATCGGGCGCAGCAGAGCAGGCCGGGCTCAGCTAGTATCTTATATATAAAAATCAATTTGTGTTTGTGTGTAGGCTTGTTAGTTTGTGTGTTCCTACTAGACTCAGAAACGGCTGAACCGATTTTCTTGAAATTTTCACAGATGGTGCATAATGATCCCGTGGTGGAAATAGGGTACTAAATTTTTTGATATCTGAAGGCAGGGCGGACACTCAACCTTACCCTAATTTTCAGAAACGCCAGATCCCGGAGATGGGTGGTGCGATTTAAGCGAAATTTTTTGTGCTCCCATATGGTACCCAAGGGGGCAGCCCCCCTAGGGCTGCCCCACCCTAAAACCTACCAAACATATATTTAGACCAATCACGATAACATAGGACGCAACTGAGAGGTATTAAGAATAAGAAAACGAATCTGATATCCAATTGTCTGACCAAGTGTTAGGGGGACCACCCCAATCCTAAAAACATCCCTAAATCGGACATATTTACCGACCATGGCAATATAGGACTCAAATGGAAGGTATTTGCGAGTTGAATACGAATCTAATATCCAAATGTGGGACCAAATTCCCAAAAAAAACCCTAAACAGGACTTATTTACTGACCATGGGAATATGGGGCTTAAATAAAAGGTATTTGAGTGTAGAATTCTAATCTGATATCCAAATATTGGACAAAGTGTTTTGTACACCTCTCCCCAAAATCATTCTGGGGTCAAATAATGTGGGGGGACGCTCCATCACAAAACCCACCCGAACGTACATGGGCACTGATTGGGTCAATATGGATATCAAATGGAAGGTAATCCACCCCCAAAAAAGCCCCAAGAGGACACTTTCACCGCTTTGGGCAACATGGGTATCAAAAGAAAGGTATTTGACAAAAGAGTACGAACTTGGCATTCAAATGTTACCCTAAGTGTCGGGAGGCCCCCACCCCCAAAAACACCACCTAACAGGACACTTTAACCACTATGTGTAATATGGGTATCAAATAAAATGTATTCAAAAGTAGAGACAAAAAATTATATTTTGGTGTCTGAGGGCCCACCCCACCAGCCAAAACCCCCCAGCAGGACAAATTTACCGATTGGGGCAATATGGGTTTCAAACGAAAGATATTTGGAAACTGAATGCACATCTGTTATAAGAATTTTGTCCAAGGTGTCTACGGGGCCTTCCCAATCCAAAAAAAACAAGTAAAAGCGTGCTAAGTTCGGCCGGGCCGAATCTTATATACCCTCCACCATGGATCGCATTTGTCGAGTTCTTTTCCCGGCATCTCTTCTTAGGCAAAAAAGGATATAAGAAAAGAGTTGATCTGCTATTAAAACGATATCAAGATATGGTCCGGTTCGGACTACAATTAAATTATATGTTGGAGACCTGTGTAAAATTTCAGCCAATTCGTATAAGAATTGCGCCCATTGGGGGCTCACGAAGTAAAATAGAGAGAACGATTTATGTGGGAACTGTATCGGGCTATAGACCGATTCAGACCATAATAAACACGTTTGTTGATGGTCATGAGAGGATCCGTCGTACAAAGTTTTAGGCATATCGGATAATAAGTGCGACCTCTAGGGGTCAAGAAGTCAAGATCCCAGATCGGTTTATATGGCAGCTATATCAGGTTATGAACCGATTTGAATCTTATTTGACACAGTTGTTGAAAGTAAAAAAAAAATATGTCATGCAAAATTTCAGCCAAATCGGATAGGAATTGCTCCCTCTAGAAGCTCAAGAAGTCAAATCCCCAGATATGTTTATATGACAGCTATATCAGGTTATGGACCGATTTCAACCATACTTGGCACAGTTGTTGGATATCATAACGAAATACTTCGTGCAAAAATTCATTCACATCGGATAAGAATTGTGCCCTCTAGAGGCTCAAGAAGTCAAGACCCAAGATCGGTTTATATGACAGCTACATCAGGTTATGGACCGATTTGAACCATACATAGCATAGTTGTTGGATATCATAACAAAACACGTCGTGCAAAATTTCATTCCAAGCGGATAACAATTGCGCACTATAGAGGCTCAAGAAGTCAAGACCCAAGATCGGTTTATATGGCAGCTATATCAGGTTATGAATCGATTTGAACCATACTTGGCACAGTTGTTGGATATCATAGCAAAACACGTCGTGCAAAATTTCATTCCAATCGGATAAGAATTGCGGTCTCTAGAGGCTCAAGAAGTCAAGACCCAAGATCGGTTTATATGGCAGGTGGCACAGTTGTTGAAAGTAAAAAAAAAATATGTCATGAAAAATTTCAGCCAAATCGGATAGGAATTGCTCCCTCTAGAAGCTCAAGAAGTCATATTCCCAGATATGTTTATATGACAGCTATATCAGGTTATGGACCGATTTCAACCATACTTGGCACAGTTGTTGGATATCATAACGAAATACTTCGTGCAAAAATTCATTCACATCGGATAAGAATTGTGCCCTCTAGAGGCTCAAGAAGTCAAGACCCAAGATCGGTTTATATGACAGCTACATCAGGTTATGGACCGATTTGAACCATACATGGCATAGTTGTTGGATATCATAACAAAACACGTCGTGCAAAATTTCATTCCAAGCGGATAACAATTGCGCACTATAGAGGCTCAAGAAGTCAAGACCCAAGATCGGTTTATATGGCAGCTATATCAGGTTATGAATCGATTTGAACCATACTTGGCACAGTTGTTGGATATCATAGCAAAACACGTCGTGCAAAATTTCATTCCAATCGGATAAGAATTGCGCACTCTAGAGGCTCAAGAAGTCAAGACCCGAGATCGGTTTATATGACAGCTATATCAAAACATGGACCGATATGGCCCATTTACAATACCAACCGACCTACACTAATAAGAAGTATTTGTGCAAAATTTCAAGCGGCTAGCTTTACTCCTTCGGAAGTTAGCGTGCTTTCGACAGACAGACGGACGGACGGACGGACGGACGGACAGACGGACGGACATGGCTAGATCGACATAAAATGTCACGACGATCAAGAATATATATACTTTATGGGGTCTCAGACGAATATTTCGAGTAGTTACAAACAGAATGACGAAATTAGTATACCCCCCATCTTATGGTGGCGGGTATAAAAACCCAAAACGGGCATAAATGTGCAAAGTCACAAAATGGATATCGAGTGAAAGGTCTTTGAGACTTGAATACGAATCGGGGATGCACAATTAGGACAGAGTCTGGGACCGACCCATCTACCAAATACCCTTCAATAGTTCGATCGGGATAATATGTCAATTAACAGAAAGGTCTAAGACAGTATATTTCGAATGTAATGTTGGTATAAGGATTCAAGTATCTGGGTCACGTCCTACCGTTCGGTAGAAGAGTATATCGCGACAATTAAAGATTCAAATTAATTGTCGTATTGTTCTTATCATCATTTGGTTTTTAGCATAAATGCAACGACAAACTGTCTTGTAGGATGAGCGAGAATTTATTGTACTCAAATGAAAGGACATGTCAGAGGGCAATCCCCTCCCCCAATCCTACCAAAAAAAAAAAAAAAAATAACAAGTAAGAGCGTGCTAAGTGCGGCCGGGCCGAATCTTGTATACCCTCCACCATGAATCGCACTTGTCGAGTTCTTTTCCCGGCATCTCCTCTTTGGCAAAACAGGATATAAGAAAAGATTTGCTCTGCTATTAGAGCGGTATCAAGATATGGTCCGGTTTGGACCACAATTAAATTATATGTTGGAGACCTGTGTAAAATGTCAGCCAATTCGAATAAGAATTGCGCCCTTTGGGGGCTCAAGAAGTAAAATAGAGAGATCGATTTATATGGAAGCTGTATCGGGCTATAGACCGATTCAGACCATAATAAACACGTATGTTGATGGTCATGAGAGGATCCGTTGTACAAAATTTCAGGCAAATCGGATAATAATTGCGACCTCTAGAGGCTCAAGAAGTCAAGATCTCAGATCGGTTTATATGACAGCTATATCAGGTTATGAACCGATTTGAACCATACTTGGCACAGTTGTTGGATATCATAACAAAACACGTCCTGCCAAAATTCATTTAAATCGGACAAGAACTGCGCCCTCTAGAGGCTCAAGAAGTCAAGACCCAAGATCGGTTTATATGACAGCTATATCAGGTTATAGACCGATTTGAACTATTCTTGGCACAGTTGTTGGATATCATGACAAAACACGTCGTGCGAAATTTCATTCCAATCGGATAAGAATTGCGTACTCTAGAGGCTCAAGAAGTCAAGACCCGAGATCGGTTTATATGACAGCTATATCAAAACATGGACCGATATGGCCCATTTACAATACCAACCGACCTACACTAATACGAAGTATTTGTGCAAAATTTCAAGCGGCTAGCTCTACTCCTTCGGAAGTTAGCGTGCTTTCAACAGACAGACGGACGGACGGACAGACGGACGGACATGGCTAGATCGACATAAAATGTCACGACGATCAAGAATATATATACTTTATGGGGTCTCAGACGAACATTTCGAGTAGTTACAAACAGAATGACGAAATAAGTATACCCCCCATCTTATGGTTGAGGGTATAAAAATAATATACAAGGAATAAGAAAAAATATATGAAGGCTGATCAGGATAGAATAGGACAGAAATAAAAGGTGTCTGGTAGTAGAGTACACATTTTACCCTCAAATTGGGATGGACACAGGAGGACCTGCGGATCTTTAAGAATGTAGTATCCCAAGTCGTGGCTTTGAAATATGATTTTAAATGTAGATAACCAATACAAAAAAATTAATTAGTGTGAAATTTCTTCAGAGTCCGATTCTAAACTCCCTTCAAACCGGTCATGATTGCCCACTATGGCGATATATAATATTGGGTTGCCCAAAAAGTAATTGCGGATTTTTCATATTGTCGTCGTTGACAAATTTTTACACAGCTTGTGACTCTGTAATTGCATTCTTTCTTCTGTCAGTTATCAGCTGTTACTTTTAGCTTGCTTTAGAAAAAAAGTATAAAAATCCGCAATTACTTTTTGGGCAACCCAATAGGTATTTGGTAGTAGAAAACGAATTTGATATCCAAGTGTGAGGCCAAATGTTTGGGGGTCGTGCCAACCCATGAATTCCCCCTAAACCAATTGCAATTGGGGCTCAAATTAAAGAAATTTGAGAGTAGAGCACGATCCTGATTTTTTTTGAGGGCTAAGTACGGGCTAATGCTGGCAACATTTGTGAGATACTATGCCATGTAAAACTTCTCTCCAAAGAGGTGTCACACTTCGGCACGCCGTTCGGACTCGGCTATAAAAAGGTGGCCCCTTATCATTGAGCTTAAAACTTCAACCCACTGCACTCATTGATATGTGAGAAGTTTGCCCCTTTTCCTTAGTGGAATGTTCATGGGCGAAATTTGTTGTTTGTTTGTTAGTACGTGGTTGGCCGCCCCACCTGCGTACCCCTCATAACCTCACAGATTTGTGAATTTTGGCAAAAAGGGGCTCAAATCTGAATCTGTTCCATGGCCAAGTATTTCAGGGTCGCCTCACCTCATAAACTCCCCCTAACCCACACATATATACCGACTATAGTAATATGTAGCTCCAATGTGATTTTCGGTAGTGGCAAAGATGGGTGGGATATCTAGGGGGCCGCCCCAACTCCAAAGCAACCAGCCAAATGGAATATAAACCAATAATGATAATATGGGACTCAATCGAAAGGTGCCGCAGTGCCTCGCACCCGACCTCTTCTCAGGTATCCGATTGGAATCCTCTTCCATTCCTTCCAATTATCCTACTACTATTTATCTTGGTATCCACAATACGGTCCATGGATTTGAGTAGAGTGAACGTAAGGCTAATAGGTTTTTAGGCCTTTGGTGTCGCATAACTTGCCTTGCTTTGCTTGAATATAAATACCACCCCTGACTCCTGCCAGGCTTTTGGCAGGCACGCTGTGAAAATAGTGGACAGATGGACCGACAGATAGCCGGGCTCCTACTGTTGTAACGCCGGAAATAATCCATCTGGTCCGGGTGACTTAAATGGTTAAAAGCTCTTCAAGGCTTCCTTTACCATAAATTCTGCAATGATAAGTCTTCGAAAAAATGTCTCATGACTGTTGCATCCGACGTTGACAATATATAATTTAAATTTTTATGACAAATAACGCAGGTCCTCGGCCGAGCACCAGTTACAGCATAGAATAATTGGTTGTTGATATGGTTCGGTCCAGAGGCTTTGACTCCTGAATTATGGCGATATGAATCTTGCCCTTGCATATTTTTTCCATCAGAGCATATGTAGCTGTCTCGCTGCGATTCCATCTCATTGTGCAACGCAGTGTTTAGAATTGGAGGGTGCTTATACTATTCTGCGTTCACATGTCTATCAATAAAATACTGTTCTATGCAATGTTTCTACTCGAGAGCTTATTTTTTAAAGATTGTTGTTTTAGAATTTTATGACCATATATGTACAAACTTTGTGAATGTACAATTTGTGGGGTGAGAAATGAAATACCTCAATATGTTGCGAAATTCAATGACAGTTAATTGACTCATAAAGATGTATATTAATATGCCTAGGAAGTAGTTGTACAAAATTTCAAGCAGCTAGCTTTACTCCTTCGAAAGTTAGCGTGCTTTCAACAAACAGACGGGCAGACATGGCTTGATCATGATGAGCAAGAAAATATATAATTTATGGGTTCTTAGACGAATAATTAAAGGTATTCCCCTATCCTATGTTGGCAGTATACTCCTATCTTATGGTGGAGGCTATAAAAATAAATTTATATTGAAACAAGTAAAAGCGTGCTAAGTTCGGCGGGCCGAATCTTATATGCCCTCCACCATGAATCGCAATTGTCGAGCTCTTGCCACGGTATCTCTTTTAGGCAAACGAAGGATAAAAGAAAAGCATTGCTATGTTATTGGAACAATATCAAGTAATAGTTAATTTCGGACCATAAATTAATAAAAATTTGAAATATCCTGGATTTTTTTTTAATTACATTAATTTTAGTAATTTTTTTATATTAAAAATATATAGAATTTTACAAAAATTAGGGGTATCCAATTTTGCAAACTTAAATAGATATACCAATATATAATTAATAGAGATATATATATATATATATATATATAAATATTTAATTAATCAACATTTATCTATTAATCGAGAGCAAAAAAAAATTACAACAATTATGTTAAGGTTATTAGTCCGGAGAATTCTTTAATGTCCCTATATCTCTCTATTTAAAAATATCGTAATATTTATATATTTATCTATTAATATATAAATTATTTATAAATTAATGTTTGTATATTATCTTTATATTTATAAATATATATATAAATATAAATATATATATATATAAATTTTTTCACAGCTTGTGACTCTGTAATTGCATTATAGCTTTTAGCTTGCTTTAGAAAAAAAGTGTAAAAAAAGTATATTTGATTAAAGTTCATTATAAGTTTTATTAAAAATGCATTTACTTTCTTTTAAAAAATCCGCAATTACTTTTTGGGCAACCCAACATATATATATATATATATATATATATATATATATATATATATATATATATATATATATATATATATATATATATATATGTTTAGATTATTTTTAAAAATTGGATAAAGAAATTTCTATATATATACTAGCTGACCCGGGCCCGCTCCGCTGCGCCTTCTTTTACTTTATATGGAACAAAAGTTTCCTTGGAATATTTATTTTCGACAATTAAAGATCTTTTAGTGAAATACCATGCTAACTTGACTAACAGTTTAACAATGTAAGTGCCCTTATCTGAATCCCAAATGATCTTTTTTGGTCTACGAATTTAAGTTTGGATGTAAGGTGTACTCCATTCTTAAAATACTTCATTTCAGCCCGATATTCTCATAATATCTGATTTAGTGGTGTTTTCGGGGGAGAGGTGATCACCCAGATACTTGGCCCTAAAAAAGATCAGCATCGTGCTCTTCTCTCAAATACCATTTATTTAAATCTCATATTGCCATTGGCTTAAGAGGAGTTTACAGAATGAGGCGTCCCCCAAATACATGGCCCCAAAATAGGTTATCAAATTCGTTTTCTAACCTCAAATACCTTTTATTTGAGCCACATATTGGCATGGTAGAAAAATTTTTTCCCTTTGCGGGTGTTTTGGAAAAGGGGTGATGCCCTAAGTACATGGTCCTACATTTGGATATCAAATTTGATATTCCATATTGCGATGGTCACTAAAAAATTGCAGTTTGTGGGGTATTTTGGGAAAGGAGTAGACCCCCAGAAAATTAGTCCCGAAAATGGGTATCAATTCTTGCTCTACCCCCCAATACCTTTAGTTTAAGCTCCACATTAACATGGTCGGTAAATATGCCCGATTTAGGGGTGTTTTGGGGATTGGAGTGGTCTCCCCAAACACTAAGCCCGGAAAATATATCAGCAACGTGCTCTATTCTCATATATCATTTATTTGAACCCCATTGCCCTCAAAATTAGATATTAAATTCGTTTTCTAATCTCATTTAAACTCCTTATTGCAAAAGTCAGAAAATATGTCCGGTTTGGGGTATTAGCCACAAAAACTATGAATATTTAGTTCCACTCTCTTTTAGACCCAAATTGTGTTGGTGAGCAAATACTTCTTGTTTGGGGGTTGTTATGGTGGTGGGACGTCCGCTAGACAGTTGACCCCTAATTTTGATATCAGATACGTGGTGTACTCCCACATACCTTTAATTTGAGCCTCATATTTCCACAGTCGGCAAAAATGAACGGCTTGTGTGGTGGTTTGGGGAATGGGCGGCCACTCAGTGAGTTGGCCTTGAAAATATATATCGGATTCGTGTTCCACTTTAAAGACCCTCTTATTTGAGCCTCATATTGCAATAGTCAGATAATACTTACTATTTGGATGGCGTTGTGGGGATGGCGTGACCTCATAGACACTTTTCCTGAATATTGATATCAAATTCGTGCTTTACTCTCAAAGACCTTTCATTTAAGCCCCATATTTCTATGGACGTAAATTTGTTTGGGGGATGTTTTTGGTGAGAGGCGGCCCCCAAAGCACTTGATCCCATATTTGGATATCACATTCGTATTCTACATTCAAATACCTTTTATTTAAGCCCCATGGTCACTAAATAAGTCCAGTTTGGGAGTTGTTTTGGGAAGGCGGTAAGCCCCCAGAAACTTTGTCCCTAATTTGGATATCAGAATCGTATTCTACTCGCAAATACCTTTCATTTGAGTCCCATATTGCCATGGTCGGTAAATATGTCCGATTTAGGGGTGTTTTGGGGCTTGGGGTGGTCCCTCTAGCAGTTGGTCCGACAATTGGACATCAGATACCCTTTCTTTTTCTAAATACCATTCATTTGAGTTCCATATTGTCGTGATTAGTCTAAATATATGTTTGGTAGGCCCCCCTAGGTCTGCCCCACCCTTCCAAAATTTGGATACCAAATTTTTATTTTTAGGGTACTATATGAAAGCACACAACACTTCCCTTAAGTCGCACCATCCATCTCCGAGATCTGGCGTTTCTGAAAATTAGGGTAAGGGGGAGGGTCCGTCCCCCCCTTCAGATATCAAAAAATGTAGTACCCTATTTTCACCACGGGGTCATTATGCACCATCTGTGAAAATTTCAAGAAAATCGGTTCAGTCTTTTCTGAGTCTATAAGGAACACACAAACATACAAACAAACAAACAAACACAAATTGATTTTTATATATAAGATATATATATGCACTGAATATTGGAGACCAAAAAGGATTTTTCATATAGTCGGCGTTGACAAATTTTTTCACAGCTTGTGACTCTGTAATTGCATTCTAGCTTTAAGCTTGCTTTAGAAAAAAAGTGTAAAAATAGTATATTTGATTAAAGTTCATTCTAAGTTTTATTACAAATGCATTTACTTTCTTTTAAAAAATCCGCAATTACTTTTTGGGCAACCCAACATATATATATATATATATATATATATATATATATATATATATATATATATATATATATATATATATGTTTAGATTATTTTTAAAAATTGGATAAAGAAATTTCTATATATATACTAGCTGACCCGGGCCCGCTCCGCTGCGCCTTCTTTTACTTTATATGGAACAAAAGTTTCCTTGGAATATTTATTTTCGACAATTAAAGATCTTTTAGTGAAATACCATGCTAACTTGACTAACAGTTTGACAATATAAGTGGCTTTATCTGAATCCCATATGATCTTTATTGGCCTACGAATTTAAGTTTGGATGTAAGGTGTACTCCATTCTTAAAATACTTCATTTCAGACCGATATTCTCATGATATCTGATTTAGTGGTGTTTTCGGGGGAGAGGTGATCACCCAGATACTTGGCCCTGAAAAAAGATCAGCATCGTGCTCTTCTCTCAAATACCATTTTTTAACTCCCATATTGCCATTGGCTTAAGAGGAGTTTACAGAATGAGGCGTCCCCCAAATACATGGCCCCAAAATAGGTTATCAAATTCGTTTTCTAACCTCAAATACCTTTTATTTGAGCCACATATTGGCATGGTAGAAAAATAGAAAAAAAAATTTGGTACTATATGAAAGCACACAACACTTCGCTTAAGTCGCACCACCCATCTCCTAGATCTGGCGTTTCTGAAAATTAGGGTAAGGGGGAGGGTCCGTCCCCCCCTTCAGATATCAAAAAATGTAGTACCCTATTTTCACCACGGGTTCGGTTCAGCCGTTTCTGAGTCTATAAGGAACACACAAACATACAAACAAAGAAACAAACACAAATTGATTTTTATATATAAGATATATATATGCACTGAATATTGGAGACCATAGTAGAAACCATTGTGCAAATTTTCAGCCAAATCTAGCAAGAATTGGGCACTTTAGGGGCTGAAAAAGTAAAATAGGGAGATCGGTTTATAGGGGAGCTGTATGAGGCTACAAACCGATCCATGTCATATTCGACACGTATGTTAAAGGTCATGACAGAAGCCGTTGTACAAAATTTTAGCCAAATCGGGTAATACTTGCGCCCTCTAGTTGCTCAAGAAGTCAAGACCGAGAGCGGTTTATATGGCAGCTATATCAGTTCATGGACCGATTTGAACTATTTTTAGCACAGTTATTGAAAGTCATAACAAAACACATCATGCAATATTTCAGCCAAATCGGATAAGAATTTCTACCTGTAAAGGTGTTAGAAGTCCAGACCCCAGATCGGTTTATATGGCAGCTATATCAGGTTATAGACCGATTTGAACTATTCGTAGCACGGTTGTTAAAAGTCATAACAAAACACCTCATGCAAATTATCAGCTAAATCGGATAATAATTGCGCCCTCTAGTGGCTCAAGAAGTCAAGACCCCAGATCGGTTTATATGGCAGCTATATCAGGTTATGGGCCAATTTAAACTATTTTCAATACAGTTGTTGGAAGTCATAACAAAACACATAATGCAATATTTCAGCCAAATCGGATAAGAATTTCTACCTGTAGAGGCTCAAGAAGCCCAGACCCCTGATCGGTTTATATGGCAGCTATATCAGGTTATAGACCGATTTCAACCATACTCAGCACAGTTGTTGGAAGCCATAGCAAAACACCTCATGCAAAATTTCAGCCAAATCGGATAAGAATTGTGCCCTCTAGCGGCTCAAGGAATCAAGATCCCAGATCGGTTTATATGGCAGCTATATCGGGTTATGAACCATTGTTAATACAGTTGTTGGAAGTCATAACAAAATATATCATGCAATAAACATTGCATGCCAAAATTTCAGCCAAATCGGATAAGAGTTGTGCCCTCTAGCGGCTCAAGAAGTCAAGACCCCAGATCGATTTATATGGCAGCAACATCAGGTTATGGACCGATTTCAACCATACTCAGTACAGTTGCTGGAAGTAATAATAAAACACCTCGTCCGCTTTACGGCCTTTTAAAAATTAAAATAATTCGATATAATTCGAGTTATATATCTTAAAAATCTCTACAACTAAAAACGAAAGAATATTTTTACATCGGCACATTGAAGTATGACTAATAAAAAGCGTCGCATCTATTGCAAGTCTCTATGATGTTTATGTCAAATAAATTCGATGAACTTTTACGAAGTGTGGCTGATAATAAAAAAAAAATTGAAGCAGTGGAGAAAGAGAATTGTGTTTTAAAAAATTAAATAAAAACATGAAAAGTTTCGGTTAAGATGTTGAATGACCAAAGAGTTAAAAACGATTGTAAAGGGTGATTTTTTTGAGGTTAGGATTTTCATGCATTAGTATTTGACAGATCACGTGGGATTTCAGACATGGTGTCAAAGAGAAAGATGTTCAGTATGCTTTGACATTTCATCTTGAATAGACTTACTAACGAGCAACGCTTGCAAATCATTGAATTTTATTACCAAAACCAGTGTTCGGTTCGAACAAACGCCTGCTTAAAAATCAATTTATTTGAAAATTGTCTTTTTTAATTTGTTTTCCTATTTTGATTTTCTTATACTATAATGAATAATCAAAATTTTTGCAATTTAGAAAGTTTAAATAATGTTTTTGGTCAAATAAATTACTCAACCTTTAATATTATTTCCGTTAACATGAGAAGTATTTCTTCGGTAATGTAATGCCTTAAAAGCAATGATTGCCAATTTTTGGAAACTAACAAGTGTATTAGCTGTTCAAGAAACATGGTTTTCCTCTAATTGATATAGAGGATACATTGAATAGCTATGGGAGATTCCCTAGTATGATTGTAGGAGATTCCAATATTGATTTTTTCAACCGGGTTTGTAGACGGAACTTATCGTATATTCTGGCAAGCTTCGACTATCATAACTGCCATTGTTTAGTCACGCGACCTGAGTCTGGGACTTGGATAAACAATGTTTTTACCAATTTTGCCAATTATAGACACTACTTATAGTTTCTTGTATGTTGAGAAGGAATACTTCTCCGGAATCTGAATGTCAAGCCGAGGGATGTACTCAGTAATGTTCTGCAAACTTTTAATGAAACTGGTGACCCTTCTGTTGATATTACGCAGTTGGTTGATTGTATTACCTATGCTTCGCGATGTGCAGCATGTGTTAAAACCAATATGAGAACTTTAAATATGAATTAATGCCCTGGGTGGGAAGAAAGCTCCAAAACTTAATAGTGTACAAAAATAAACTTTTGAGGCAGAGAAGAAGAAAATCGTCGGGCGAGTTAAATGAACGAATAAAAATATTACCTTACTTTACTTTAATTGGCTATGACAGAATATTATTTCCACTAGCCGAACGTAGAATAGCGTTCCAAGCGCCTCGATCTTCTGCGCTCATTCTAAAATCTCTGACACCAAGTTTCGAGGTGTCTCCCACAACTTGATCTTTCCATCGGGCTTTTGTTCTTCCGTGTTTGCGTGTACCACCGTGTTTGCCTTCAAAAGACTTCTTTGCTGGAGCTTCTTCATCCATTCTGACAACATGACCTAGCCAACGCAGCCGTTGTATTTTGATGCGTGTAACTATGCTATCGTCGTCATACAGCTCATACAGCTCGTGGTTCATACGTCGCCTATATTCTCCGTTAACGCAAACTGGTCCATATATTTTACGAATAATCTTTCTCTCAAATACTCCAAGCACTGCCTCATCTGCTTTCACAAGTACCCATGCTTCAGAACCATATAACAACACGGGTAGTATCAGTGTCTTGTAAAGTGTAGTCTTCGTCTGTCGAGAGATGGCCTTGTTTCTAAACTGCTTACTTAGTCCAAAGTAGCATCTGTTTGCCAGTATTATTCTTCGCTTTATCTCAAAACTGGTGTCATTCGTTTCGGTTACGGTTCGGATCTTGAATAAAAAGATTAAGCAAAGTTATAAGGAAGGCTTTCAGAGCCTTAAAACCGATTTCAGTCGGATCCAAAGAAATGTTGGAGCTTTTTAAATCGGAGTAGAAAATTAAAAACCAGTATAGGGTTAAGGGATCCAGATGTAGAATATGTCATTGACGATCAGGTTAAATGTGATATATTTAATGGTTACTTTTTGGAGGTTCCCAGAACTTTAAAGCAGCAAATTGTTCATGGTTCATGGTGAATCTATTAATGGTCTTAGAACGCTGAATTACTGAATTTCGAATTTAGATTTAACGAAAGGATGCGGATGTGATGGAAAATACCCGAGAGTCCCGTTTGAGTTTAGATTTCTAATATCATCATATCTATCCAGAATATTTAATAGGATATTTGATACCTCTATTTTAATACCTCTCTATTCTATGGAACAGAAGAAGCTGTTGTAAGCGTGGTTAATAATATATGTAAAGAGTTTGATGGCGGTTCTAATTGTGTTGCTGGAATTTTTTTCGATTTATCAAAAGCTTTTGACTTAGTAGATAACATCATGTTGATTCTAAAGCTTAAATATTATGGTTTGGCAGAGTCCGCATCAAGTTTGATTGGAAACTATTTAAGAAATCGTTGTCCGCAACCTTTTGATTGGAAACTATTTAAGAAATCGTAGTAATATGTAGCAATAGGTTCTTACACGAGTAGCACTGGTCAGGTGGAGTATGGAGTTCCTCAAGGAAGCATTTTGGGTCCTCTTTTTTTTCAATATACCTCAATGCTATCCGTAATCTAGATCTGTCTCGAAGACTGTATATGTATGCGGATGCCATATGTCTCTTCTATCAACACAAAAGCAATCCCATTTTGAAGGCATATATGAAGAAAGATGCGGCATTAATACCTGAGTTCATAAGGTTAAATAGTCTAGTTCTGAACGCTTATAAGACTACACTGGTAAGATTCCGACCTTTTTTAATAAATGGTTCAATATTTAGTGTTTTTAATTTTTTTTTTAACCATGTTAACTTTGTATCTGTCTCTTGTTAAAGTCACCTGAATTACCTATTATATAGCTAGTAGGAAAACTACTGAGCTTAGATAGCGGCAAAGACTACAGAATAAGGCGCTAAAGACGGTTTTCAACCATTCTTTTTACACAGTTGAACAATGACTTGTACTTATAAGTATTTGGTCCAAATTGGAACATATTTCGAAATGTGGTTTACATGTATACGCGAGGTGGTGGGTATCCAAAGTTCGGCCCGGCCGAACTTAACGCCTTATTACTTGTTTTTTTTTTACTTTAATTTTGTTTAATATCTAACATTAAAATTTGTTTCCAGCTCGCCTCTAACATGCCCTAGTGGCGCTGATGCATTATTACATTATTGTATTACTTATATACCTTTAGATTTTTATACCCACCACCGAAGTATGGGGGTATATTCATTTTGACATTCCGTTTGCAACACATCGAAATATCCATTTCCGACCCTATAAAGAATGTATATTTTTGATCAGCGTAAAAATCTAAGACGATCTAGCCATGTCCGTCCGTCTGTCTGTTGAAATCACGCTACAGTATTCAAATATATTGATATTGAGCTAAAACCTTGCACAGATTATTTTTATACCCTCCACCATAGGATGGGGGGTATACTAATTTCGTCATTCTGTTTGTAACTACTCGAAATATTCGTCTGAGACCCCTTAAAGTATATAAAGGGTGATTTTTTTGAGGTTAGGATTTTCATGCATTAGTATTTGACAGATCACGTGGGATTTCAGACATGGTGTCAAAGAGAAAGATGCTCAGTATGCTTTGACATTTCATCATGAATAGACTTACTAACGAGCAACGCTTGCAAATCATTGAATTTTATTACCAAAATCAGTGTTCGGTTCGAAATGTGTTCATTCACCGTAACGTTGCGTCCAACAGCATCTTTGAAAAAATACGGTCCAATGATTCCACCAGCGTACAAACCACACCAAACAGTGCATTTTTCGGGATGCATGGGCAGTTCTTGAACGGCTTCTGGTTGCTCTTCACTCCAAATGCGGCAATTTTGCTTATTTACGTAGCCATTCAACCAGAAATGAGCCTCATCGCTGAACGGTGAATGAACACATTTCGAACCGAACACTGATTTTGGTAATAAAATTCAATGATTTGCAAGCGTTGCTCGTTAGTAAGTCTATTCATGATGAAATGTCAAAGCATACTGAGCATCTTTCTCTTTGACACCATGTCTGAAATCCCACGTAATCTGTCAAATACTAATGCATGAAAATCCTAACCTCAAAAAAATCACCCGTTATATTCTTGATCGCCGCGACATTTTATGTCGATCTCTCTATTTCACTTATTGAGCCCCCACAGGACGCAATTCTTATTCGCATTGGCTGACATTTTACACAGGTCTCCAACATATAACTTAATTATGGTGTAAACCGGATCATATCTTTATATCGCTCTAATGGCAGAGCAAATCTTTCCTTATATCATTTTTTGCCTAAGAAGAGATGCCGAGAAAAGAACTCGACAAATGCGCTCCATGGTGAAGGATATATAAGATTCGGTCCGGCCGAACTTTGCACGCTTTCACTTGTTTTTCCATAAGCAGGTTAAGTTCGAAGATGGGCTATATCGGACTATATCTTGATATAGCCCTCATATAGACCGGTCCGCCGATTTAGGGTCTTAGGCCCATAAAAGCCACATTTATTACCCGATTTGGCTGAATTTGGGACAATAAGTTGTGTTAGGCCCTTCGATATCCTTCTTCACTTTGGCCCAGATTTGGATATAGCGGCCATATAGACCAGTCCTCCGATTTAGGGACTCAGACCCATAAAAGCCACATTTATTACCCGATTTTGCTGAAATTAGGGACATGGAGTTGTGTTATGCCCTTCGACATCCTTCGTTAATTTGGCATGGATCAGTCCAGATTTGGATATAGCTGCCGTATAGACCGATCCCTCGATTTAATGTTTTGGGCCTATTAAAAGCGCATTTATTGTCCGATATTGCCAACATTTGGGACAGAGTGTTAGGTTAAGCCCTTTCACATATTTGTGATATTTGGTCTAGATCGATCAAGGTTTGCATATAGCTGCCATATAGACCGATATCTCCATTTAAAGTCTTAGCCCCAAAAGAGGCGCATTTATAATCCGATTTAACTGAAATTTGACACATTGACTTATGTTAGGCTTTTCTACATCCATGTTTTATATGGTTCAGATCGGTTTATTTTTAGATATAGCTACTACAAAGACCAATATTTTGTTATACACAATGGAACAATGCCTTGCAATTATTAGTATTTGATTCAAATCGGATCATATTTCGATATAACTGCTATGCGACATAAGGTATGCAACTTTCGCCGGATTTTGATGAAAGTTGGTTTACATATATACCCGAGGTGGTGGGTATCAAAAGTTTGACCCGGCTAAAATTTATGCCTTTTTACTTGTTGTATAAATAAGTTAAGGTCGACCGGGTCCAATCTAATACACCCTCCAACATGGATCGCATTTGTCGAGCTCTTGCCTAGGTATCTCTTTTTAGTGAAACAAAGGATACAAAAAATTGCTATGTTCTTGGAACATTATCAAGTTATAGTTAATTTCGGACCATAATTGAACTGAATATTGGAGACCATAATTGAACTGAATATTGGAGACCATAGTAGAAGTCATTGTGTAAAACTTCAGCCAAATCTAGTAAGAATTGCGCACTTTAGGGGCTGAAGCAGTAAAATAGGGAGATCGGTTTATAGGGGAGCTGTATGATGCTACAAACCGATCCATGTCATATTCGACACGTATGTTAAAGGTCATGACAGAAGCCGTTGTACAAAATTTTAGCCAAATCGGGTAATACTTGCGCCCTCTAGTTGCTCAAGAAGTCAAGACCGAGAGCGGTTTATATGGCAGCTATATCAGGTCATGGACCGATTTGAACTATTTTTAGCACAGTTATTGAAAGTCATAACAAAACACATCATGCAATATTTCAGGCAAATCGGATAGGAACTGCTTCCTGTATAGACTTAAGAAGTCAAGATCCCAGATCGGTTTATATGGCACCTTTGTCAAAACGTGAACCGATATAGCCTATTTACAATCTCAACCGACCTACACTAATAATAAGTATTTGTGCAAAATTTCAAGCGGCTAGCTTAACTCCTTCGAAAGTTAGCGTGCTTTCGACAGACAGACGGACGGACACGGCTAGTTCGACTTAAAATGTCATGATGATCAAGAATATATATACTTTATGGGGTCTCAGACAAAGATTTCGAGTAGTTACAAACAGAATGACGAAATTAGTATACCCCCATCCTATGGTGGAGGGTATAAAAAAATCTATGAATATTAGCAAGTAAAAAGGCGTTAAGTTCGGCCGGGCCGAACTTTGGATACTCACCACCTCCGGTATATATGTAAACCACTTTTCGCCAAAATCTGGTGAAAAATTTCATACCTTATGCCCCATAGCAGCTATATCGAAATATGTTTCAATTTGGACCAAATACTTATAAGTACAAGTCACTGTTCAATTGTGTAATAAAATATTGGTCTTTTAAGTAGCTATATCTTAAAACCGATCTGAACCATACACGACACGAATGTCAAAAATCCCAACCTAAGTCACTGTGTCAAATTTCAGTGAAATGGTGTTACAAATGAGCCTTTTACGGTGCCAAGATTTAAAATCGAGATATCGGTCTATATGGCACCTATTGGGTTGCCCCAAAAGTAATTGTCGGAATATAGTAGTAATATAGTCGGCGTTGACAAATTTTTTCAACGGCTTGTGACTCTGTAATTGCATTCTTTCTTCTGTCAGTTATCAGCTGTTACTTTTAGCTTGCTTTAGAAAAAAGTGCGCGCGTTAAATATACCAAAATCAATCGTTCATTATCACATAAAAAGTCTTGGACTGGTGAAAATGCTTGATATTTGGGTACCACATGTATTGAAAGAAATTCATTTAACAAACCGTATCAACGCTTGTGCACCTATATGCACCTTAAACGCAATGAATTCGATCCGTTTTTTAAAACGAATCATAACTGGAGAGAAGAATGGATTGTTTACAACAACGTTAGTCGAAAACGATCATGGTCCAAGCATGGTGAACCAGCTCAAACCACTTCAAAGGCTGATATCCACCAAAAGAAGGTTATGCTGTCTGTTTGGTGGGATTGGAAGGGTGTGGTATATTTTGAGCTGCTTCCAAGGAACCAAACGATTAATTCGGATGTTTACTGTCAACAATTGGACAAATTGAATACAGCCATCAAGGAGAAGCGACCAGAATTGGTCAATTGTAAAGGTGTCATATTCCACCAGGACAACGCTAGACCGCACACATCTTTGGTCACTCGCCAAAAACTGAGTGAGCTTGGATGGGAACTTTTGATGCATCCACCATATAGCCCTGACCTTGCACCATCAGACTACCATTTATTTCGATCTTTGCAGAACTCCTTAAATGGTAAAACTTTCGGCAATGATGAGGCTATAAAATCGCACTTGGTTCAGTTTTTTGCAGATAAAGGCCAGAAGTTCTATGAGCGTGGAATACTAAATTTGCCAGGAAGATGGCAAAAGGTTATCGAACAAAATGGCAATTATATAAGTTCGTTCTAAGTTTTATTAAAAATAGCTGTCATATAAACCGATCTGGAATCATTACCTCTTGAGCCTCTAGAGGTCGCAATTATTATCCGATTTGCCTGAAATTTTGTACGACGGATCCTCTCATGACCATCAACATACGTGTTTATTATTGTTTGAATCGGTCTATAGCCCGATACAGCTCCCATATAAATCGATCTCTCTATTTTACTTCTTGAGCAACCAAAGGACGCAATTCTTATTCGAATTGGCTGACATTTTACACAGGTCTCCAGCATATAACTTAATTATGGTCTAAACCGGATCATATCTTGATATCGCTCTAATAGCAGAGCAATCATCATCATATCATTTTTTGGCTAAGAAGAGATGCCGGGAAAAGAACTCGACAAATGCGATCCATGGTGGAGGGTATATAAGATTTGGCCCGGCCGAACTTTGCGCGCTTTCACTTGTTTGTAATATTATCGCGGTGTTATAATTGCGCTTCAAGTAAGGTTTTAATTATGTAATCCCTTGAACTTTCCATTGTTATTCTACTCCAATGGAGGTTTTGAGCTATTACATGTAAAATTTCGGTGGCCACCATGGCGCAGAGGTTAGAATGTTCGCCTATGCAGCTAAATCATACAAAAGTGACCCTCCAGGGGCTCAAAAGGTCAAATCGGGAGATCGGTTTATATGGGAGCTATATCTAAATATGGTCCGATACGAACCATTTTCAAATCAGATATTGGTGAGCCTCCTGCAGCTCATTATGGGCTTAAGACTCAAAATCGGCTGATCGGTCTATGTTAAGCTGACCAATGTTTAAGCTGAAAAATGAAAACACCCGTACGGTTTGGCTGTATTTTCAATTCTAATTTATTATGCCATTCAATCCTGTTTATATACTATCTTACCAACTAATTCTTAAACTACACTAAGCGAACAATCTTATCTTCCTTATTAGACGAATAACAACAGTACCTAATTACAGCGTCCCTTTTAAGTGATAAGCCGGTCATAAACTACCTAAGCGTCTTCCATATGCGCGGCAGGAAAACCCTAAACAATTATCGCTTGTAAACTCATTTACTTTATGGCTACATTAGATATGCATTAAGAAACCATAAACTGTAAAGAGATAAACAATCTCTATTGAAAGAGTAGGGATAAATGATCCTAATGACCTGAACTATTTTGATAAGAAAAGTATGCTTAAGATATTTTATTACTCCACCTTAAGATTATTCTAATGTATAGATTGTGTTCATATTTTTATGAACATTCTCCCGGCCGGCAAATAAACATTCTAGACCGTCGGCACCCCTGGGAACTGAATTGCAGCTATGCGCCTCTTCCTTATCTTTCCTCTTATGCATAGAATTATTAGAATTATTGATATTATTATAACTAAAATAAATGCCAAATGACCGGACCAATGATGGAACTCTAAGCCTCTTAATTTTATTCCTTCCTTCTTTAAATTGTCGACGACCTTCTTCAGTTGGTTGATCTCTTCGTGATGATTGACCAGTACATTTCCAAGGGGTTTTATGATTTCTCTTTCAGCCGGACTCACATCCTTCAAAAGAACTGAGGGAAATTTGGAAGATATCTCATCCTTTTGCTGATGGACCGCCACCAATGTGATTTGGTCTATCCTTGCCGCACAGTCTGGCTCTAGGACTAAAATACCTTGCTGTGGAAGCTCCATTAGGGTTTGCTGTTTGTCCGAACATTTCACGTGAGCTGTTGTGTTAGCAAATATCTTGAATAACCAGTTTGCCTTGCGTTTGAGCTGTATAAAATATGGACTGTTTTCTACTTCATCGTAAGTGCACTTCAAGTTTATGTGTGGCCTCAGAGGAGCTAACTCGCAATCATTTGTAGACGCATCTCTCCACGGAAAATTTTCTTCGCAAACAATTTCATCATCCAAGGTGCCTTTACACTCGTTCAACATGGCTTGCGTTAGATAGTGAAATGAATCCAATTCGAAATTGTACACTATATACGGTGCCTTTGTCCTCGCTATCATGACGACATTATTTCGTTCAAACGGTATCGGAATAACTCTGTATAGTTGCGATGACTGCCTATTGAAAAGAGGTATTTTCAAGTCGATTACCAACTGAGTGCCTACAAACATCCCATGACCTCTCATTAAATGCAACACCTCCTTCAGTTCTGCACCAGTGCTTTTACCGGGTAAAACATACTTCTCTGGTAGAGCATTACGTATTCTTATTATCTCAGACTGCAGTTGACTGGGACTCATGAGCACGGGGTGAAAGTGACCATTGTTCACTTCCAACAATACGTCGATGACCTCTTTCTGCGCCTCGTCACATTCTGTGATACTCTCGTGTATTTCTTTGGTGATTATAAAGAACCGAATTGATTCTCTATAAACGTAATAATTCTCGTTCATTGTGGCGCTTATGTTCTCAATTTTGCACTTCATTTCCGTAAAGTGCGAATTGACTTCATCTGTCGTTCTCTTTAGCAGATTGACCGTAGCATCAACTACAGATGTCTGCTTCCTTTCTAGTTCTTTAAGATCATGCTGGTTCGCTAATAGGTTTCTCACGTTGTTTTCCATTGCCACGCGATCTTCGTCGTCCATCACTCCGAAAACCCAATGTTGAAAAGAGCCTACGAACTTCAATGGAGCTCCTCTTTTCTGGCGTCTATCTTCTTTCATGAATAAACGATTATTCGCCTTTATTTTACTTATTTTGTATTCCATGTTCCTTATAACTGACCAGCACTGATCTTGAAATGTTTGGAGTCTCGGACATATTTCTTTTGATTTGTCCAGTAATCTTGCTGCAAGCTCCAAAGCATCCAAATAACTTCGCATTTCGAAATATATGACCATATTCCATGAAGATGATGACATATGGGTCTGTGATATCGGATCCAAGTACATTGCCGTGGAACTGTTCAGCTCGTGCACAAACGTAGCTTTAGTCGGCATCAACATACAAATGTTTACCAACATAATCATCATCATTGTGGGATTTCCCAGTATACTTGGTAATCGCCTAGTCGTGCTTAACTGCGCATTTTTCCGCTGCAAGTTTTCCATATTCTTCTCCTCCAATCTTTCATCTTCGTGCTCTAGCGGGCATAACTTATGGACCGGTCTCTTCAATTCCCCACTTTGTGTCTTAACCGTCACCACTCTTACCACTCCATCTTTGCCCGTATGTACTTCTGTGACTTTTGCTAGTGGCCACCGAGCTGGGTGAGTATCCTCATTTCGTAGTATCACCATTTGTCCAACCTCTAAATTCCGCTCTTTCTTTCTCCATTTTGTTCGATTTTGCAAGGATGTTAAATATTCTTCCTTCCACTTTCTCCAAAAATGATTTTTTATTCGTTGTATTAATTTCCACCGGTTAACGCATCCCAAGTCTCCTTCATCGCTTTTCGCCGGAGCTTCTAACAATGGTCGCCCAATTAAGAAGTGGCCTGGTGTTATTGTGTCGACATCTTCCGTGCTGCTACTGAGTTCGTGTAAAGGCCTTGAATTTAGAACCGCTTCAATCTGAGACAGCACTGTGCTCACTTCTTCATATGTTAACTTCGTGTCTCCAATAATTCTTTTCAGGTGATGCTTCATTGACTTAACAGCTGCTTCCCATATTCCTCCGAAGTGAGGAGCTGCCGGGGGAATAAAATGCCATTTTACTTGTTCATTTTCCAAGATCGGCGCTACTTTAAAGTTATTTTTTATGGCTTCTACATAATCTTTTTCAAGCTGTTTTGTCGCCCCAACGAAATTCGTTCCGTTATCCGAATAGATGTCGCTTGATTTGCCTCTCCTAGCAAAGAATCGTCTAAGAGCTGCTAGAAATGCATCCGTAGTAAGCTCGCTCACTGCTTCCAAATGAATAGCTTTAGTCACCATACAAACAAAAACAGCAACATAGCCTTTCATGGCTTTCGTTCCCCTAGTTTTGGAGCATCTTAGTTGAATCGGACCCGCATAATCAATTCCACAATGTTGAAATGGCTGGCTTATATTGACTCTGCATGCTGGAAGGTCCCCCATCAGTTGATTTCTTACTTCACCTCGATAGCGTATACATGTTGGGCAGCATCTTATACATAACTTTATTCTGCTCTTTGCACCGATAATCCAGTACTTCCTTCGTATCATGTTTTCCATCACCCTATTTCCTCCATGCAGTGTTTCGAAATGGGTATGTCGGATGATGTTTCCAGCTAACCTTGACTTCTGGATAATAATCGGATGTTTTTGATTATACGGTAATGTTGAATAATGAAGTCTTCCTCCGACTCTCATCACTCCAAGACTGTCTAACTGCGGGTGTAATAAAGCTAATTTGCTTCGGTGATCCACGGCTCCTGATACTTTTAATTGTTTTATTTCCGCTGGCCATTCTAATTCCTGGTGCAGTTTAATTATTCTCATTTCAGCCTCTTCTAGCTCGATCGCAGTTAAATGCTCTATTTCTGCTTTCGTTCCTCTCAATCCTTTAATAAACCGTAGTATGTATGCCATGACCCTTTGTTGTTTCTTGAATGACGAAAATTGCATAATTTTCTCATACACGCCATTCTCTTCCGCTGAAATTCTTGTCGCTGCTGACACTGCTAACTTCTCGTTTATTTTGGGCCATTCTTGCTCACCTTTCACTAGCCATTCAGGCCCATCCCACCATATCCTGGTGGTTATTAATGTCTCGGGGGGAACGCCTCTTGATCCCAAATCTGCTGGGTTCTCTTTTGATTTAACATATCCCCATTTCGCTTCAGGGATTCGTTCCAAAATATCAACGACTCTATTTCTTATAAATTTTTCTTTATTTTTTGAGTTGTTTATCCATGCTAACGTGATCATGGAATCACTCCATGCATACATTTTTGCGGTTGATGTCAAGACCCTTTTGATCTTCTGAAGCAGCTTCGCCAGGAGGTGTGCCGCACATAATTCCAATTTTGGGAGAGTCTTTGCATTTTTAATGGGATTTACCTTGCTTTTTGCGGCCACTATTATTATCTTAGACTCAACCTTCAGATACACTACTGCTGCGTATGCCTTTTCGGACGCGTCAGCAAATCCATGCAGCTCTGCTCCACTAGATGGTGTTATTTGAAACCATCTTGGTATCTGCAAACTTTTCAGCGAGTGAAGACTTTGCGCAAATCTCTTCCAATCAGCGCTCAATTTTTCCTCCAATGGTACGTCCCATTCTATTTGTTGCCTCCATAAATATTGAATGAATAGTTTGGCAGTTACCGTTACTGGGGTCAGCCAACCCAATGGATCAAAAATCTTTGCCAGACTCGACAACGCCAATCTCTTAGTTACTCTATCTTCACCGCCTATTTGCATGTTGAATGTGAAGCAATCCATGGTTGGGTTCCACTGTAACCCTAATGTTTTCAGACACTCATCTTCTCGTATCTGTAGTACTTCATTTTCTTCTCTTCTGCTTACGGCACACAAAACTTCAGGGGCATTTGCGATCCATTTTCTTAAATGTAAACCGTAAGTTTCTAGCTCTTTCGATATTAGTTTTTGAACATCCCGGCACTCTTCCTTTGAATTTGCTCCTGTTAGCAAATCGTCCATATAGAAATCGTCCTTTATTCTATTGCCAATGCCCTGATTTGTACATCTCTTACCAATTTCTATAAGCGTCCTTATGGCCAGAAACGGTGCTGACGCCGTGCCATATGTGACCGTAGTGAGCTTATATTGTTGCACCGGCTCGGACCTACTATTTCTCCAGAGTACATACTGATATTCCTGGTCTTCCTCTTCTACTTTAATTTGTCGGAACATTTTTTCCACATCGGCTGATATGACGAATCTCCACGATCTCCACTTAGTAATGATGTCGAATATGTCCTTTTGTAGTTTGGGACCTGTATGAAGGATATCGTTCAGCGACTTTCCATTCGATGTTTTTGATGACGCATCGAACACAACCCTTACTTTAGTGGTAAGACTGGTTTCTCGGACAACCGCTTGATGGGGCATATAATACTTCGCTAGTTTTTTCGTCTCTACCTTCACCATGTGCCCCATTGATATTAGCTCATCTATCGTCCTTACATATTCTTCTCTCAACTCCGTACATTCTTCCAGTCTTTTCTCCATATTTAAAAATCTTGCCATTGCTCTTTTATGTGATTCTCCCAATACCTTGTCTTCAGCAAACGGTAACCTGACGACGAATCTTCCTGATTGGTCTACTCGTGTTGTTTCTTCATAGAGTTTTAAGCAATAATCATCTTCCATGATCGTTTCTTCGTCTTCTATCTCCTCAATTTCCCAAAATCGCTCAATAGTTGTGGTAGCAACATACCTTCCGCTACCTTTTCCAGGCCTCATTAGTATTTTTCCAGACAGGATCCAGCCAAACTTCGTGTTTTGTGCCACAATCGCTTCATCATGACGAACTCCTCCCTCCAATATTTGTGGGAAAAGGTCGGCCCCAATTACCATATCGATTCTTTCAGATTTGTTGAAGTTTGGATCGGCCAGATTAATGTTCTTCCATCTTCCAATATTGTATTGGAAGCTATTATCTGGATGAGCTGATGCTAGTTTCGGCAGGACTAGTGCTTCCACTTTGATTTTAGTGTTGCTGACAAATCTAGGTCTTATTTCCATTAGTACTTTAGATTTTGCCATTCCCACCATGGTTTCTCCGAGACCTCGTAGTTTCACCTCCGTCTTCGTCTTTGGTAGTTGTAGTAGCTGCGCTGCGTCTTCCGATACCGATGTTATTTGGGATCCTTGGTCAATTAAAGCCCTTAATGTTACGTATTCTCCATGTAAAGACTTTACACGAACTTGGGCGGTAGCCAGAAGAACATTTGTTGCTGAGTTTGTTGTCATTGCCTTCGTGTTGCTGATTCTCTCCAAATGGATTAGTGTGTTATGACTCAATCCGCACTTCTGACATTTGCTATCACTCAAACACCGCTTATCTTTCCCGTGTTTGAGACATTTGAGGCATAACTGCGCTGTCTTTACCCAACTATATCTCTCGTTCGATGACTGTGCCGCAAATTTCCTACAAGCAACAATATCATGCCCATTAAACTTGCAGAATCGGCATTGCTTCTTTTCCGCCATTCCAGATCTATCCTGCGGCTTAAATAGTCCTGGTACGAATTGTTTTCTGCTTGTTGAAGCCTCCAGTGCTTGATACTGCTGTTCCAGAAAGTCCAACACATCTGCCAGTCTTTGAATCTCTTTAGATTTTTTTACATTTTGCTCATACTGAATAAGCCCCTCCTTATCGAGTTTACGTATGATAATTCGGGCTAAAATTGGATCCGCATGGTCTAAAGGAATATCCATTGCTTTTAAAGCATGAATACTCTCATTCACGCTGTCTAGCAATTTTCTTAGACCCACCGCCACTTGGCTGTTTATACTTGGGTGATCCAGAATCTTGTCCACTAGTTTCGTGAACAAAATTCTTTTATTATTATATCTCTTCTCCAGCAATTCCCATGCTGCTTTATAATTTGCGTCTGTGACTTGCAGATGCTGAATTAAACGGAAGGCATCTCCTCTTAAATTCGTTTTTAGGTAGTACAGTTTTTGAACTTCGGATAATTGAGAGTTTCCATCTACCATTTTCTTAAACAGGTCATGAAAGGAATTCCAATCCTCCACATTTCCATTGAAGCATGGAATCTCTATCCTTTTTAATTCCACAGTCTGTGATTCTTCTTTCAAGCCACTCATCTTTACAATTATATTTTGTATTTTTGTGTTCATTTTTTCTTCTATGTCTTCCAGTTCTTCATCCACTTCTTCCATTCCATGTTCTGTGGTTAATTCCAAATGAAGCCGCTTGATGTCGTCGAATTGTTTTTCCCACATAGACTTCATATTTTCTAGAGCATATATGGAGACCCCAGAAATATCTGCTTCCATGGCATCGGAAAACTTCATGATCCTTCTGCGGAATTGAGACAGCACTGCATTTTTTCTCTCACTATTGGTATGTGGGGTGGCTATGGTCAATTCCTTCAACGCTGCTCGCTCTTCTACTTGCTGGGTGACTTCTCTCTTCTTCTCATATAATTGCTCTTGTAGCATCTGCTCCATTTTCTTTTGAAATATCTCCTGCTGTCTCTTCAGTTGCTCCTGCTGTGTTTGAAATTGAAGTAGCATGTTTTCCTGTAATGCCCGAAATTGTTCCATTACTGCTCCTTGGTTCTCTTTTTTCCTTGCACCCTTTTCGTGCTCAGTTGTCGTTGTAGGATTTGTCAGTAGCGCAAGCTCCACTTTTTCGCTTCCGGTTTCCTCATTTTCGGGCTCCTCTCTAATTTGTTGCATGTGTTCCTTGCATTTTTCATAGGAACTCTCAATTCTCTCCCAGATGTTGTCCTTGAAGTAGACATCGCTATTCGGCCCAAGTTGCTCTAATTTATAATTATTTAGCTTTGCTTCCTCCATTTTATTCTCTAGCGACTTGGACGTACTTTCCAATGTAGCCTTTCTGAACTTCTCCGTCTTTAGTTTTCCAGAAATCTCAATGATTTCCTTAAGGATTTTATTTTGAATTTTGTAAAGAATATGTCTATCTGCCGACATTTTTATTATTTGTTTTTTTTTTTTTTTAGTATTTGCCTTTTAGCTGTTATTAATTGGTTTTGTTTTTTTTTTGATATATTTTTTTTTTTTTAATTTTTGTTTTTTGCCTTCTTTTTTTTTGGCTATTTGTATTTTTTTTACATATATATTTTCTTAGCGCTGTTTTTTTTTTGTAGTTGCCTTTCTTCTTGGCTTTTTTGATATTTTTTTTTGGCTTTATATTTTAAGGAATTCCTTTTCCTGTTTTATTTTTGATCTGTTTTTTTTTTAATATTTTTTACGGCCGCTGATTTTCTATCCGGTTCGAAGGACCAATGTTAAGCTGACCAATGTTTAAGCTGAAAAATGAAAACACCCGTACGGTTTGGCTGTATTTTCAATTCTAATTTATTATGCCATTCAATCCTGTTTATATACTATCTTACCAACTAATTCTTAAACTACACTAAGCGAACAATCTTATCTTCCTTATTAGACGAATAACAACAGTACCTAATTACAGCGTCCCTTTTAAGTGATAAGCCGGTCATAAACTACCTAAGCGTCTTCCATATGCGCGGCAGGAAAACCCTAAACAATTATCGCTTGTAAACTCATTTACTTTATGGCTACATTAGATATGCATTAAGAAACCATAAACTGTAAAGAGATAAACAATCTCTATTGAAAGAGTAGGGATAAATGATCCTAATGACCTGAACTATTTTGATAAGAAAAGTATGCTTAAGATATTTTATTACTCCACCTTAAGATTATTCTAATGTATAGATTGTGTTCATATTTTTATGAACAGTCTATATGGCAGCTATATCGAAACATTGTCCGATTGGGTTGGGACACCGGTATAATGTATGATATATAATATTTCATCTATATTATATGATATCTCATCGGTTTTGGGGTCATGCGACTCCGTTCGCTTAACGGTCCATAAACAATTGCCAGGTACTTTGTCCGTGTTTCCTTGTTCTTCTCCGTGATCAAAGAGCTCTTCTTTAATGCCATGTTGTATCGTATTCAATAACTTAAACGGAAAATGCCTTGCCGTTATTCAGGTATATCTGAACCTTTTGAATGACAGAAATCGACCAATGGACATCTATTTATACTACGTATTTTTCAATATTTTACTAGCAGGTGTTTATGAACGGGTGCCTCTTATGTTCCGGTGACTATATAAAATGAATGTAAGCGGAGTGCAATTCAACATTCCAGCATAAATTTATGAGAATTTATTAGTTTCCTACCGCAATCATAAAAATGACATAACCTTTTGTTTCAAACTAATTTTCTTTAAATCATAAAAAAGTCAACAACGGGTTTTCCAAAGATAATTTCCTCACTTCATTGTTAATTAAAACGAAGTATGTAAACCAATCAATGTCTCATGCTTTTTGTGAAAGAAAAAAAAAATTGTTGAAAATTTTCAAAAATATATGATTTTAAAGCGATTTGTGCGTGACCTTTTTATACCCTCCACCATAGGATTGGGGGGTATACTAATTTCGTCACTCTGTTTGCAACTACTCGAAATATTCGTCTGAGACCCCATAAAGTATATATATTCTTGATCGTCGTGACATTTTATGTCGATCTAGCCATGTCCGTCCGTCTGTCCGTCCGTCCGTCTGTCTGTCGAAGGCACGCTAGCTTCCGAAGGAGTAAAGCTAGCCGCTTGAAATTTTGCAAAAATACTTCTTATTAGTGTAGGTCGGTTGGTATTGTAAATGGGCCATATCGGTTCATGTTTGATATAGCTGCCATATAAACCGATCTTGGATCTTGACTTCTTGAGCCACTAGAGTGCGCAATTCTTATCCGATTGGAATGAAATTTTGCACAACGTGTTTTGTTATGATATCCAACAACTGTGCCTGGTATGGTTCAAATCGGTCCATAACCTGATATAGCTGTCATATAAACCGATCGTGGGTCTTGACTTCTTGAGCCTCTAGAGGGCGCAATTCTTATCCGATTTGAATGGATTTTGGCACGACGTGTTTTGTTATGATATCCACCAACTGTCCCAAGTATGGTTCAAATCGGTCCATAACCTGATATAGCTGTCATATAAACCGATCTTTGGTCTTGACTTCTTGAGCCTCTAGAGGGCGCAATTCTTATCCGATTTGAATGAATTTTGGCACGACGTGTTTTGTTATGATATCCAACAACTGTGCCAAATGGGTTTCAAAATCGGTTCATAACCTGATATAGCTGTCATATAAACCGATCTGGGATCTTGACTTCTTGAGCCTCTATAGGTCGCAATTATTATCCGATTTGCCTGAAATTTTGTACGACGTATTCTCTCATGACCATCAACATACGCGTTTATTATGGTCTGAATCGGTCTATAGCCCGATACAGCTCCCATATAAATCGATCTCTCTATTTTACTTCTTGAGCCCCCAAAGGGCGCAATTCTTATTCAAATTGGCTGACATTTTACACAGGTCTCCAACATATAATTTAATTGTGGTCCAAACCGGACCATATCTTGATATCGTTCTAATAGCAGAGCAAATCTTCTCTTATACCCTTTTTTGCCTAAGAAGAGATGCCGGGAAAAGAACTCGACAAATGCGATCCATGGTGGAGGGTATATAAGATTCGGCCCGGCCGAACTTAAATCATTCGAACAACAGAAAATAGTTTTTAAGAAAAAAGTTCAAAAGTCATCACCCTAATGTCAACAGTGGCATGGGCATATAAATATCCACACCCCTCTTTCAACATAATCTATCCAAACCAAAAACAAATATTTATTTTCCTTCCAAACTCCATAATTTTGCACTGATTAGCAGGGTTTAGAAACTCTTTGAGTCCAAGCCGCTTAAATTTTTTCAGGAATCAACAAATGGGTTCATAAATGTCAAAAAACGAATTTGGTTTTGACCAAAAACCAATATACTTTTAAGCACTATGCAACAATAAATTTGAAATCGGACAATAAATAAATATTTGGATGCCTACACAAATTTTCCAAATGCCGAGATAACTAAATTTATGTACCTGCTAAGAGCAGCACGGAGCTTGCAATTTTGCACATCATCTCGTTAACAGCTCTAACCGGTTAAAATTACAAAGAGTTAGCACTACCCTTTCTCAAATGGTAATAATTCTACTAGTTGCGATTCCAAAAACTCTTCTCAAAATTCTTATCCCCCCAGACACATTGACTGGTTACGCTTATGATATAGCACCCAATAGACTGATTTGCGATTAGATTATTTAGGGCTATTAAAGGCGTATTTTACATTTGATTTCTCTTAGATTAGTAATAGAACTTTAAACATGGGTGCAGAATATTTTTAAGATCGTACCTTAGTTGCACTAGCAGCCATATAGACTAATTATTAAGGTCTTGACCCATAAAAGCCGCGTCTATTACAGTGAAAGTATTAGACCCCCTTCATTGGTGGGTGGGTTCCTACACTCAGAAAAAGTGGTCTATATAATGAATTAATAATCTAATTCTTCTTAAGTACGTCAATTTAAATATATTTTGGTTAAATTTTGCATAAAACATGGAAAAATTGCAGGGATTAAATAATTTTTACACATCTTTTGTTAAGGCAAAACGTTCATAACTTTGGTAAACAATTTTACTAACCAAAATTCCTTTGGTAGAAAAAACTTTTATTAACTCATGATACAAGTTTCGTTGTTTTCAGTTCAAAGATCCATATAATCAATTTTCTTCATGTTAAGTACACATTTGTAAGAAATTAGTTCATAAAATTTCCTAAATTTTAATTATTTTGTATGACATGTAGTAATTTAAGTAAGACAGTATTTGCTGTACGCCACTACCCGTTGTTAAATTGAATTCGTTTATTGAACTAAACTCTAAAATAGTATTACATATTTGACAAAGAGTTTTATATTACAAAGGCATACTAATGTAAATTGTAATATAGTAAAGCAAAGTGTTTCTTTTGTTGAAATATACTTCAAGGAAATTTCGCGATTGTCAATTTTCTTTTTGATAAATTTGGCTTTGATGTCCACATGCTATGTCCTTGATGAATATTTATTGTTTGAAGTCACTGGTATAGAGGCTTATTATCGCAGTACAAAATCGTGTTGACATTACAATTTGGATTAAGTTCTCTTTCGAGACGTTTAAGCCAAACTGACTCTTGTATTGCTTTTGTGATAGCCATAAACTCTGCATCAGTTGAAGATAGTACCACAGTTTTTTGCCTTTTTGTGGTCCAAGAAATTGCTGCAGATTGAAAAATAAAAACGTAGCCCATTGTAGAATGGCGGTCATCCAGATTTCCTGCCCAATCTGCATCGCAGTATCGGGTTATATCTTCATCTTCGTTTTTCTTGTATATCAGCCTTTTTTCCGTGGCTCCTTTCAGATATCTCATTATCCGCTTTACTGCTTCCCAGTGTGCTCTACTTGGTTTGTACCGTAGCGGCTCAGAACATTCACAGCGTAATGTATGTCGGGACGTGATACCTGCGCGGCAAACAATAAGCAACCAATTGCTTCCATGTATGGAATTTTCGACATTTTCTCCTTCTCAGCCTCGTTTTTTGGGGACATAGTTTCCGTTAATTTCTTATTGTAGTCCATGGGTGTTGAAGAAGGATTAAAATCACTCATTCCAAAACATATTAGTACGTCGGACAAATATTTCGATTGATCAATTTTAATTTCATCTTCGCTCCTAGATATTCTCATGCCAAGAAACTTGAAACTTCTCCCATATCTTTAATTTTAAAATTATTTAAAAAAACTTTTTTGACAGACTTAATCTCGTTTACGTCATTGGAAAATATGAGAGCATCAATATAAATTTTCTTGTCTTTTGATACCTTCGAGTAAACGCATTGATCAACATCCCCTTGCTCAAAACCCATATCCATTAGAACTTTATTAATGGTTTCATTCCATATTCTCCCAGATTGTTTTAAACCATAGATTGCCTTGTTGAGTTTGCAAACTTTCTTAGATTCATAGCGTACAACAGGAGAGAATGTTCCCATATAGACTTCAGTCTGTGTAAAACCTTTCGCAAATAATCTAGCCTTCCATCGCAAGGGATTTCCCTCAGAGTCATTCTTCGTCTTAAAAACACATTTTGTTTTGACTGATTTATGTAGATCCTGTTGGCAGATCAATCTATTTCCACGTATCATTTCTTCGCGCATGTCAGCCTTCCAATTTTCAACATCATCAGACGACATCGCTTCTTTCAAATTCTCAGGGTCTGACAAAACATAATCCATCGCACTTGATTTATTTCAAATTGCCTAGGTTCCAAAAAAAAAAATCCAACAGTTCTTTGGCACGCGCCCCGACTTCCCTGCTTACTATTCGTGTTTGCTTTCCTTTCACGCATACAACACAAAGTCCAGGACATTCGTGATCAAACTTTATACCTTTATTTGTTTTTTTTTAGGTCACTTAATTTCTTATTGCAGATGTGACCCATCCTTCGGCGCCACAACTTGAAATCACCAATAAGTGTAAAGCCTTATCCTTCTTTCCATTGGATTTGCAATCCAAACTGTATAATTGATTTTTAGCACTTGCTGTCGCTAACACATGTCCCTTTTTATCAAAAATTGTGCTTGGTCATTTCTCGAACCGAAAGTATTAGGTTGCCCAAAAAGTAATTGCGGATTTTTTAAAAGAAAGTAAATGCATTTTTAATAAAACTTAGAATGAACTTTAATCAAGTATACTTTTTTCCACTTTTTTTCTAAAGCAAGCTAAAAGTAACAGCTGATAACTGACAGAAGAAAGATTGCAATTACAGAGTCACATGCTGTGAAAAAAATTTGTCAACGCCGACTATATGAAAAATCCGCAATTACTTTTTGGGCAACCCAATAAATTAGCACATAATTTGGGGACGTATTCCATGTTTTTTACTGTAAGAAACCTCTTGTTTTTTCCAAAACCAACCTTAATGTCAATATCTCCGATGGATTCCACAAGAAGTTCACCCTTATCCGCAACAATCACTTTTTTATTAACAGCATCATGGATGTTATACATATGGCTCTTATCATTTGTCATGTGGTTACTAGCTCCACTATCGACATACCAGGAGTTTGCAGATTCCGAACTTGAAAATTCATTTGTTGCTTTTGCACATGCGCTGATAACGTTACTAGAGACAAACAAAACATCGGAGTTCCCATGCTTCTTGGTAACCACATTGTTGTTTGACTTCGAAATTTGCCCGAAATTTTGTTTTTCTTGAAATTTGCCCATTTCCATTGCAATTGAAACATTTAATAGGCTTCTTACCTGTCATGATACCTTTTGACTGTAATGCTAATTCCTTCTCAGAAGCTTTATCAAATTTTGCGTCTTGAAGTAGAACATTCTTCACCATATCTACCGTCATCCGTTAAACCAGCTAACATTAAAGATGCGGTCAATTCGTCATCTATATTCAAACCTGCGTTTTTCACCTTCAACGCCACTATAACGATATCATTGATATATTCTTGAATGGATCCGTAGCTCTGCAACTTGATGTTAACGAATTGCTTTAGTAGTTCGACTTTTCTGGTAAGACCAGTATCTTCATATGCATTCATTAATGCCCTCCAAGAACTATTCGCTGTTGTTGCAGTAGCAATGTGACCATAATTATTTGGTTCAATAATCAGTATGATTTCAGCCAAAGCTCTTGCATTTAAATCAGCATCTGCCGCTTCAACCACAATAGCATCCTTTAATAATCAGATATGATTGGGCTTGCCTTTTCCTAACATCAACATTTTCTCGTTCTCGCAATCTTTCTAGTGGAAATGATACGTTATTTCCAGCCATTGTTTAAAAAAGCGCAACATTTTTTGTAGGGAAATAAAAAAAATTATCTATTTTTTCAGGTGACATGAGGCACATAACCCGTTAAATTGAATTCCTTTATTGAATTAAACTCTAAAAGAGTATTACATACTTGACAAAGAGTTTTATATAACAAAGCCATACTAATGTAAATTGTAATATAGTAAAGCAAAGTGTTTAGCATAAGGTGTATTTCATTCAATTCTCAACACTTATGTTAATATGGATTGGGCTTGTAGCGATACAGTTATCGGCAAATAACTGAACTCATAATGTTTACGTGTAGTTTGGTATCATTTCAAAGCTGGAAGGTTGTACCAAAAACTGTTTATACCGACTGCAACTCAATGATGCAATATTGCATCGACTGGGCTTAAAATGGGCAAATGGAGATCACTTTATACAAAATAACTTGTTAATAGAAAGAAAATATAATGATCTTTAAAACTTTGTGTTCACTACTAAGACATTTTACAAACTAATTCCCAAAATGTATGTTTTTATAAAGAATTTTTCAGCAGTAACCCAAAATATTAACAAGTTTGTCCATTTTCCATTGCTGTACTCTTTAAACAGGGTTAAAAAGTTAAATTTATGAAAAGATAAAAATGCCAATACAGCCGTCTACAGCCTGCCAAAAATAAAATTTTTTATTTATCAATAAATAATTTTAATTTTTTATTGCAATACAATAATTAGTTGTCGTGAAACAATTTGTTAAAAAATCAATTTAAGTAGGTTTTGAAATATTTGAAAGGATATGAAATAAACATTGACTTAAGACTCCAAAAAAATATTTTCAGTTTTGATTGCGGAAGTGAACGGACGTAAAAGTTTCCTGAGTAAGTATAAGTGAATAGTTGAAAAGAATTGAAATCAATTTTTCAATACGAATAAATAAAAGTAAACACGATATATTTACAAATTTTTGCGTAAATTCTGTAAATGATGATTTTCTTCCTATTCAAATGATTTTTTCTTTCTTATTATCCAAGGACAGAATTAGAAGAAATTGGATAAAATGGTTATCACCATTTCCCTCTTCATTGACATGTTCCGCTAAGCATTAACATTTTAAAGTAGAAGTGGGAAATACTGTTTAATGCTCTGATAGAATGTTAATTCTCTCTCAATGGATTTTTAACTACAACATAGCAATAAAAGTCGAACATACAATGTTTTGTCGGTAAGTATTAAAATGAAAATTAATAATAAAATTTTGCATCTTGAAAATAGTGTGTACCTGGAAATCCCAAATCAATTTGTTACTGTGAGAGGCAGCAAGGCTATGGAACTTTAATATGGCGGCAGTGCTTATAATCATTTGCCACTTATCTTCAAATTCTTGTTTGAACCTTTTTGTGGAGCAGATGTATTATTATTTCGCTCCGCAAGAATTTTCTGTAACTCATAATAGGTAGTTATTTTCCATTAAACGGTTGATGATCTGCCTCTGTTTCCAGTGGAGCGGCAGATCTAAAGCCCGGGAGTAGGCATAAATGACTCCAAAGGCCCAACAGCTGCGGTGGTGGTATCAGGCCGAAGCATGTTGTTTGCTTCGGAGACCTCGACTGGTGGAGCTGCTGCACCAGGCCCACTAGCCGACAGATGTTTGGTCAGCAGGGTCTTTTTACATAGACACCCGGTTCGAGTCTTAAGGACAAGGCCGAACCTATTTTATCTTCGCATGGCTATAATTTGCCTAGGCCATCGGCCTTCCTCGGCAAATTAATACGCTCTTAAAGAGGTTGGATTTATAAAAGGCGTAGATTCTCTGCACAGGTTACCCAAAGGCTACATGTATAGATTTGGAAACAGCACCGCAGTCAAAAGGCTGCGGTCACCTGCCCAAATGAACTAAGCCTAACAATAATAATACGGTTCCAATAAGCTTTGCTAATGTCGCTAGGAACAGCTTGGTGATGGTAGTTTTCGACAAGGTAGAAGAACAGTGATTGGATGAGGTTGATGTCGACCGGAGATATGCAGTAATCGTATTAACTCCGGCTAAAGAAGTTGTATCCTACGGATTCAACAAGTTGAGACTGAAGGTATTTCGAAGCGGTGGGGTTGGGGGAATCGGAAGACGACTCAGCAGTTATTGATGAACACCTGTCCGAGGAACTATCGACCACATCTCTAAAATAAGGCGGATTGCAGGAGACTGGAAATCCCCCTGCCAAGGTCGAAACAGGAGGGAAGAAACTAGGTTTGGTAAAAAAGATTTTGAAAAATCATAGCGAAGTGGAAATAGCACGTTTAGTACCGCAGATGGTACTATTTGGTACTTTCTTTGTAAACTAAACTAGAGCTCTGAATTTCAGAACACCATCGCAATCTTAATTGGGTGACTTTAAGAGGTTTGGGAAAATTGTACATTAAGGTACTAACAAAGGTTCCAAAATGGGGGAACTTTGCACAGGGCGGATGGATAGAATTTTGATTTAAAAGACATCTGGTGCAAAAGGATGATAGTAAAAAAAAAAAAAAAAATTAAATAAAAATTACTTGTACCGGTAGCAAACGTAGGTTTAATACCGCAATTGGAACCATTTGGTACTTTCTTTACATATGGAACTAAAGTTCTGAACTTTGGTATGTAGGTACAGCTAGGAAATATATGATGGGTGTCAAAATGATCTATTCGAAATTCGCAAATTTTGGTACCGAAATTGGTACTAGTTTGGTACTTTCTTTACAGATGGTGCTAGAGGTCTGAAATTTGGCACGCAGGTACAATTAGAAAAAATATAGCGTTTTACAATTAGTTCCTTTTGGTACCAAAACTGGTACTTTTTGTGTAGATGGAGCTAGAGGTCTGAAATTTGGCATGTAGGTAAAACTTAGAAATGTATGATGGGCGACTCAATGATTTTTTCACAATTCGAACATTATTGTACGTCATTTGCTACGTTCTTTATAGATGGAGCTAGGTGTCCAAAATTTGGCATGTAGTTATAACTAAACCAGTAAGGAAGGGCAAAAGTCGGGCGGTGCCGACTGTATAATACCCTACACCTACCCTATAAGTACAATCTGGGACCTATATCCAATTCTGAACCAATTTTGATGGAACTCGGCGAGCAAATACGTTCAAACTGTAAAAACTACGGTTGCAGTGGCTCTTAAAGTGAAAATCTGGCGATATACATATATGTCAGCTATATCTAAATCTAATCCAATTTGTATGAAATTCACCAGTAATATCGAGAGCCTGCAAAATTTCGACAGAATCGGATAACAAATGATCACTTTTTTGCAATATTTCTCAAAATCTGACGAACGTATATATGAGCGCTATATCTGAATCTGAATCGATTTCGAGCAAACTCCTCAGATGCTGTGACAGTCGCCGAGGAAAGCGTTTTGCAAAATTTTGGCAAGATGGATCAATAAATGCGCTTGCTGTGACTCTAGAAGTTAAAATCGGGTGATATATATATATATATATGAGAGCTATATCTAAATCTGAACCGATTTCCATGAAATTCGCCAGTAATATTGAGAGTCAAGAGAAAATTCTTCCTGCCGAATTCCGAGAAAATCGGTTAACAAAAGACCATTTTATTGCAACATTACTGGAAATCGGACGAACATATATATGGGAGCTATATCTATATCTGATCCGATTTTGACCAAACTCAATGTATATTGTGGTAGTCATCGAGGAAAGCGTTGTGCAATATTTTGACAAGATTGGTCAATAAATGTGCTTGCAGTGGCTCTAAGAGTGAAAATCGGGCAATATATACATATGGGAGCTATATCTAAATCTTAACCGATTTCCATGAAATTCACCAGTAATGTCGACAGTCGTAAAAAAATCTTTCCTGCTAAATTTCGAGAGAATCGGTTAACAAATGACCATTAACAAATGACCATATTACTGAACATCGCACGAACATATATACGGGGGCTATATCCACATCTGAACCGATTTTTTCCAATTTCAATAGGCCTCGTCTCTAGGCCGAAAAACATCCCTGTACCAAATTTGAAGACGATCGGATGAAAACTGCGACCTCTACTTTGTATACAAATTAACATGGACAGGCGTAGTGGTGTAGGGTATAATAAAAACAAGTAAGAGCGTGCTAAGTTCGGCCGGGCCGAATCTTATACACCCTCCACCATTGATCGCATTTGTCGAGTTCTATGCGCGGTATCTCTTTTTAGACAAACATATTGTAGAATATTGAATAAGAACTGCTATGCTATTGGAACTATATCAAGTTACAGTCCGATTCGGACCATAACTGAATGAACATTATAGAAGTCATTGTGTAATATTTCAGTTCATTTAGATAAAAATTTCGCCTTGTAGGGGCTCAAGAAGCAAAATCGGGAGAGCTGTATCTAGCTATTAATCGATTCAGACCATACTAGACACGTATGTTGAAGGTCATGAGAGGACCGTTGTGCAAAATTTCTGCCAAATCGGATGAGAATTGCGTCGTCTAGAGGCTCAAGAAACCAAGATCCCAGATCGGTTTATATGGCAGCTATATCAGGTTCTATACCGATTTACGCCATACTTAGTACAGTTATTGAAAGTCACAACAAAACACCTCATGCAAAATTTCAGCCAAATCCGATGAGAATTGCCCGCTTTATTGGCCCAAAATGAAGTCCCGAGATTGGTTTATATGTCAGCTATACCAGATTATAAACCGATTTGAATCTTACTTAGCGTAGTTGTTGGAAGTGATACCAGAACACAACATGCAAAATTTCTGTTAAATCGGACGAGAATTGCGCCCTCTAGAGGCTCAAGAAGTCAAGACCCAAGATCGGTTTACATAACAGCTATATCAAAACATGGACCGATTTAAACTGTACATAGCGTAGTTGTTGGAAGTGCTACTAGAACACTTCGTGCAAAATTTCAGTAAAATCGGATGAGAAATGCGCGCTCTAGAGGCTCAAGAAGTCAAGACCCAAGATCGGTTTATATGGCAGCTATATCAAAACATGGACCGATTTGGCCCATTTACAATACCAACCGACCTACAATAATAAAAAGTATTTGTGCAAAATTTCAAGCGGCTAGTTTTACTTCTTCGAAAGTTAGCGTGCTTTCGACAGACAGACGGATTGTATTGGTATTGTAAATGGGCCATATCGGTCCATGTTTTGATATAGCTGCCATATAAACCGATCTTGGGTCTTGACTTCTTGAGCCTCTAGAGTGCGCAATTCTTATTCGATTTGAATGAAATTTTGCACGACGTGTTTTGTTATGATATCCAACAACTGTGCCAAGTATGGTTCAAATCGGTTTATAACCTGATATAGCTGCCATATAAACCGATCTTGGGTCTTGACTTCTTGAGCCTCTAGAGTGAGCAATTCTTATCCGATTGGAATGAAATTTTGCACGACTTGTTTTGTTATGATATCCAATAACTGTGCCAAGTATGGCTCAAATCGGTCCATAACTTGAAAATGGGTATCGAATGAAAGGTCTTTGGGAGTTGACTACGAGTCGGGTATACACAATTTGGACAGAGTATGGGACCGGCTCACCCACTAAATACCCTTCAATAGGACTTGTAGTTCGATCGGGACAATATATCAATTAAAATAAAGCTCTAAGATAGTATATTTCGAATCTAATGTTGGTATACCGTTCCGCAGGGCAGTAGATCGCGACAATAAGGGACTCAAATAAATTGTCGTTTGGTTTTGGCGTAGGTGGGACCTCTGAATATATGCAACTCCCAACTGTCGTGTAGGATGATCTAGAATATATTGTACCGATCTGAACCATATACAACATGGATGGCGAAAAGCCTAACATAAGTCAATGTGTCAAATTTCAGTTAAATCGGATTATGAATGCGCCATTTTTGGGGGCCAAGACTTTACATCGAAATATCGGTCTATATGGCAGCTATATCCAAATCTTGATCGATTTAGACCAAATTGCAGAAATATGTGAAAGGGCTTAACCTAACACTCTGTCCCAAATTTTGGCAACATCGGACAATTAATGCGCCTCTAATGGGCCCAAAACATTAAATCGAGGGATCGGTCTATATGACAGCTATATCCAAATCTAGACCGGTCTGAGTAAAATTGAAGAAGGATGTCGAAGGGCCTAACACAACTCTCTGTCCCAAATTGCGGCGACATCGGACAATAAATGCGCTTTTTATAGCCCTAAAATCTAAAACCGAGAGATCGGTCTATATGGCAGATATATCTTAATCTAGACCGATCTGTGAAATAATGTAGAAGTATATCAAAAGGCTTAATTTGACTCACAGTCCCAAAACCTTACGTAGAGGGATCGGTCAAATGGCAGCTATGTCCAAATCTGATCCGATCAGGGCCAAATTTAAGAAAGATGTCGAAGGGCCTAACACAACTCACTGTCCCAAATTTCAGCAAAATCGTTTAGTAACTGTGGCTTTTTTGGGTCCAAGCCCCTAAATCAGAGGATCGGTCTATATGGCAGCTATGTCCAAATCCGGACTGATCTGAGCCAAATGGACTAAGGATATCGAAGGGCCTAACACACCTCACTGTCCCAAATTCAGCAAAATCGTTAAGTAAATGTGGCTTTTTTGGGCCTAAGCCCCTAAATCGGAGTATCGGTCTATATGGCAGCTATGTCCAAATCTGGACTGATCTGAGCCAAATAGACTAAGGATATCGAAGGGCCTAACACAACACACTTTCCCAAATTCAGCAAAGTCGGATAATAAATGTGGCTTTTATGAGCCTAAGACCCTAAATCAGAGGATCGGTCTATATGGGAGCTATATCAAGATATCGTCCGATATAGCCCATCTTTAAACTTAACCTGTTTATGGACAAAAAATAATTTGTGCACAGTTTCAGCTCAATATCTCTATTTTTTGGATATGGCTAGATCGTTTTAGATTTTTACGCTGGTCAAGAATATATATACTTTCGGAAATCGGTCCATGTTTTGATATAGCTGCCATATAAACCGATCTTGGGTCTTGACTTCTTGAGCCTCTAGAGTGCGCAATTCTTATCCGATGTGACTGAAATTTTGCACGTAGTGTTCTGGTATCACTTTCAACAACTGTGCTAAGTATGATTCAAATCGGTTTATAATCGGGTATAGCTGTCATATAAACCAATCTTGGAACTTCACTTTTTGAGCCAATAGAGCGGGCAATTCTCATCGGATTTGACTGAAATTTTGCATGAGGTGTTTTGTTGTGACTTTCAATAACTGTGCTAAGTATGGCGTAAATCGGTATAGAACCTGATATAGCTGCCATATAAACCGATCTGAGATCTTGACTTCTTGAACCTCTAGAGGGCGGGCCATATAAACCTATCTCCCGATTTTGCTTCTTGAGCCCCTACAAGGCGTAGTTCTTATCCGAATGAACTGATATATTACACAATGACTTCTACAATGTTCAGCATTCATTTATGGTCCGAATCGGACTATAACTTGACATAGTTCCAATAGCATAATAGATCTTATTCAATATTCTATGTTTGTCTAAAAAGAGATACCGCGCATAGAACTCGACAAATGCGATCAATGGTGGAGTGTATATAAGATTCGGTCCGGCCGAACTTAGCATGCTCTTACTTGTTTTTTTATTCATTTTTATTTACTACTAGCTGGACCTGGCCCGCTCCGCTGCGCCTTCTTTTACTTTATATGGAACAAAATTCTCTTAGGAATATATATTTTCCACATTTAAAAAGCTTTTAATGAAATACCATGCTACGAAAGTAGTATATTGCTTGCCAAGCAGTTTAACGATATAAATGCCTTTATCTGAATTCCATATGATCTTTATTGGTCTACGAATTTAAGTTGAGATGTAAGGTGAACCCTATTCTCAAAATACTTTATTGCAGCCCGATATTTTCATGATGTCTGATTTAGGGGTGTTAACGGGGGTGAGGTGGTCCCCAGACACTTGGCCTTCAAAAAATATCAGCATCGTGATCTTCTCTCAAATATCATTTATTTAAACCCCATATAGTCACTGGATTAAGGGGAGTTTACACGATGAGGCGTCCCCCAAACACATGGCCCCAAAATCTTATATATAAAAATCAATTTGTGTTTGTTTATTATTGTTTGTTTTTTGTTTGTTTGTTTGTATGTTTGTGTGTTCCTTATAGACTCAGAAACGGCTGAACCGATTTTCTTGAAATTTTCACAGATGGTGCATAATGACCGCCTCTCCCCAAAACCTCCCCCAAAGGGAGGTTTACGACCATTTCCACATGGGGCTCAAATGAACGGTATTTGAGAGTAAAGCACAAATCTGATATCAATATTCGGGAAAAGTGTCTATGGGGCCACCCCACCCCCACAACACCACCCAACCCGCAAAACACCCCTAAATCGGACATATTTACCGATCATGGCAATATGGGACTCAAATTAAAGGTATTTGCAAGTAGAATACGAATCTGATATCCAAATGTGGGTTCACGTTTCTGGGGGGTGGACCCCTTCCCCAAAACACCCTCAAACAGGACTTATTTAGTGACCATGGGAATATGGGTCTTAAATAAAAGCTATTTGAGTGTAGAATTAAAATCTGATATCCAAATATGGGACCAAGTGTTCGGGAGCAGCCTCTCCCCAAAAACCTCCTCTAAAGGGGACAAATTTACGATCATAGCCATATGGGGCTCAAATGAAAGGTCTTTGGGAGTAAAGCCCGAATCTGATATGAATATTTGGGAAACGTGTTTATGGGGCCATACCAGCCCCACAACACCACCCAAATAGGAAGTATTTGCTGACTTTTGCAATATGAGGCTCAAATAAGAGGGTTTTTAAAGTGGAACACGAATCCGATATATATTTTCAAGGCCAACTCACTGAGTGGCTGCCCATCCGCCAAAACACCCCACAAGCCGGTCATGTTTGCCGACTATGGAAATATGAGGCTCAAATTAAAGGTATTTGGGAGTAGACCACGTATCTGATATCAACATTAGGGACCAACTGTCTAGGGGACGTCCCACCACCATAATAACCCCCAAATAGGACGTATTTGCTCACCAAGACAATTTGGGTCGTAAAGAGAGTGGAACTAAATATTCATAGATTTTAGGGCCAATACCCCAAACCGGACATATTTTCTGACTTTTGCAATAAGGAGTTTAAATGAGATTTGAAAAAGAATTTGATATCCAATTTTGAGGCCAATGGCAATATGGGGTTCAAATAAATGATATATAGATATACGAGAATAGAGCACGTTGCTGATATATTTTCCGGGCTTAGTGTTTGGGGGACCACCCCAATCCCCAAAACACCGCTAAATCGGGCATATTTACCGACCATGTCAATTCGGAGCTTAAATGAAAGGAAATGGGGGATAGAGCAAGAATTGATACCCATTTTCGAGGCCAATTTTCTGGGGGTCTACCCCTTTCCCAAAATACCCCACAAACAGCCATTTTTTGCTGACCATCGCAATATGGGGCTAAAATAAAAGTATTTGGGAGTAGAATAAGAATTTAATATCCAAATGTAGGACCATGTACCTAGGGCATCACCCCTTTTCCAAAACATCCCCAAAGGAAAAAAATTGTTCGACCATGCCAATATGTGGCTCAAATGAAAGGTATTTGAGATTAGAAAACGAATTTCATAACCTATTTTGGGGCTGTGTTTGGGACGCGCCTCATTCTGTAAACTCCTCTTAAGCCAATGACAATATGGGGTTTAAATAAATGGTATTTGAGAGAAGAGCACTATGCTGATATTTTTTCAGGACCAAGTATCTGGGGGACCACCCTAGTATTTTGAAGAATTTTAAGAATGGAGTACACCTTACATCTAAACTTAAATTCGTAGACCAATAAATATCATATGGGATTCAGATAAAGGCATTTATATTGTTAAACTGTTAGTCAAGAGATATACTATTTTCGTAGCATGGTATTTCACTAAAAGATCTTTAATTGTCGAAAATAAATATTCCAAGGAAACTTTTGTTCCATATAAAGTAAAAGAAAGAGCAGCGGAGCGGGCCCGGGTCAGCTAGTCGGTCATAAAAGTCGATTATTGATGCTGAATCCGTTTCTTGATGGAGATTAACTGCTTCGACTGCATGGTCGTTTGGCTAATTGGGATATCAGCTACTACTACTAGACTTCACGCATAAAATTTCTTTGAATGCTGAGGACGAAGTAATGCTACGTCCAATACGCCAAGAATTTTAAGTTATTCGATTGAAGAGCGCAGTTCGACATTGCAATCGGAAGTGCAAAACAATTGCAATTAATGGCTGCTCACTCTGTCGAGAGTTGTACTTTATCGTTACCGTTCACGAAGACAGGTTTTGACTTTGCTGGGCCTTACGAGCTAAATACTTCCCGACTTCGGAATGCGAAACATCAGAAGGGTTTCGCTGCTATATTAGTTTGTTTGTAGACGCAAGCTATTCATTTGAAGGTATTCTTAGATCTATCAACCGAGGCTTTCCTTGCCACTTTCAATCGATTCGTAGGCTTTCCGAGAAAAGTTTTTTCTGATAATGGTACCAACTTCGTTGCCGCTAACCGAGTTCTTACCCAGGACTTCAAACGATTCCTGCTGAACAATTGTTGGTGAATAAATATATCCTCCATGGATACACTTGTCATTTTATTCCACCACATGCTCCGCATAATGGAGGCCGGAGTGAAGAGCATGAAGGTTCACCTTAAAAAGTCGCTGGAGGCTATAAATTCACATTTGAGGAATTCTCAACATTATTTGTCAGAATCGAAAGCATTCTGAAGTCCCGACCCTTTTCTTCAATCAGTGAAGACCCGTCTGAACTAGTTCCTTTGACAGCTACACCTGAAGAAGTATCTGACAATCTATCTTTGATTAATCGGTGGCAAAGACTTAAACTTATTCAGTTACATTTGGCCAGACGATGGAAAAATGAATATATTTGCGAACTTGGCAGAAGAATTTGCAACAAGATTATTTTGAGTCGTTAAGGAGGATGTTTTGCCGCCTACCGCATGGCGTCTTGGCCGCGTTATACGAGTGTTATATAATATATATTTGCGAACTTGGCAGAAGAATTTGCAACAAGATGATTTTGAGTCGTTAAGGAGGATAATTTGCCGCCTACCGCATGGCGTCTTGGTCGCGTTATACGAGTATTTAAGGCAACGACTCGCAAGTTGGTATTGCTGAAATCCGAACCCAAAACGGGGTTCTCATTTGACCATTAGTAAAACTGTGTATTTTACCCAATAATTAACCATTTGTTCATTGTTCACTCCTTCCATATAAAGTTTTCCTTTCAACATTGCTTCCAGTCTACCTATATGCATGGTGTGTCAAGAACGACATTTCCTGAAGGATTGGGTAAAATTTGCAGCGATAATGGTTGGATAACGAAGGGAAGTTACTAGAGCTAAGGGCTGCTGCTTCAAGTGTTTGTGTGCCTCTCACATGCGAGAATGGTGTCCATCCCAGAGGACAAGCGTGGTGTGGAACCGCAATCACCACACTATGCTACATACAGATGGTGGCGAGCGGCCGTTCCCCGAAGAAGCGCACGAGAAGCTGTCGGTCTCAATCCACAGGTCGCAACGCGAAGACAAATCGCAGTGGCATCCAACGAACAGAGATTCGACGAAGTGAGATAACACGAGGAGTAAAATCCCACAGTAAAAATAAGCAACCCAAGTTTGTTAACGACCGTCTGAGTTCACGTAACCGAACCTATGTATTTATACCCACCGCGCTTGTCAAAATGTTGACCTATGAAGATCAAGTGAAGACAATAATCATTATGAGCTCTGGAGTAGCTTAGATGGTCATTTTAGCCAATCTATTGAAGAGACTACCTCTGCCAACCTCTAGAAACAGAAATAGACATTTTTGCACTCTCAATCAGTTGTCGTATCACGACAAATCGGCCAAGGTCATATTACTGGGAAAGTTCGAAGCCAGCTAGATACCACCTTTCCAGAATCTACTAGTGGCTATATATAATCATGTACCTGACCTGGCCGATCCGCATTTTTTCAACCCGATCTCCATTGAAATACTGTTCGCCAATGATCACATCCATTGATTGTTCGCGCTGGCCTCATTCAGACATTGTCATCTATGCCTATTGCACAAAGCACCATCTTTGGATGGACGATATCCGGAGCGTGCCACCTTTAATACTGTTGCAACCTAGCAAGAGGGGCGGCGTGTTGTAGCGTGTTTAACAATTTAACCCAAAATAACCTACATTATAACCCTCATCTAAATTTAATTGAATTATTTAGCAATAAAGACCACAAATTAATTCGTTAATCAATGGCAAACTTTTTATTCAAGTAATATAATGGGCGCCCATTTTAGTTTAAGATGTAATTTTGCTGAATTGAACCATTGCAAAAAGGTGCGTCGTACTACCACCTGTTGTGCTGCACAACAGCGACACTCGATAATAATGAAGATATTTGGAATGACAATGTGTCTGTAATTATTTTCTTAACTAGTTTAGGTATAGCTTTAAGATACCTCTATAGTTGGAAACATAAATTCTATTGCCGGATTTGAATAAGGGAACAACGTAAGATTCCTTCCGCTTCTTTGGAATACACCCATAACCTTAAGAGTTGTTGAAAATCATACCAAGAGGGAGAGCAGTGCCTTAGTATGCACGCAGGGAACTGTCATCCCTTTAAGGCATTTCAAGTTTTCTAATATAGTTTTACCATATGGCTGTTGAACTTGGAACTTGACACAAGCGATTACCCGTAAAGTCCAAATTTTTGCTGCGCCCGATAATGCAATGTTGGAAAGGAGTTCTCTAATATCGCTCATTTTAAACCTCACATTGTAATGGATAGTAAAAGTCCTTCTTGGGGTGTGTTGGACCCCCACCGTCTTGTCCCAAATGTTAAAGTCAATTTCGTGCTCTACTCCCAAAGACCTGTCCTTATTGCCATGGTCGGTAAATATGTCCGATTTGAGAGGTTTTTGGGGGATTGGGTGACTCACGAAACACTTGGTCCCACAATTGGATATCAGGTTCGTTTTCTACTCTCAAATACCTTTTATTTGAATCCCATATTGTAGTGAAAATCCGCTTGGCGGGTTTTGGGTGTGGGCGTCCCTCCTAGGCACCCCACTCCAGATTTTGATACCAATTTGTTTAAGCTTACTGTAAGTGTACAAATAAAATTTGGCTTAAATGGCCTTACCCATCTCCGAGATCTGGTATTTTTGACAATTATGGTAAGGGGGAGGGTCCCCCTCCCTTCACATATCAGATAACGAAGTACCCTATTTTCACTACGGCTCTATTAAAATTTCAGGAAAATCGGTCCTGTCGTTTTTGAGCCTATATGGAGCACTTAACCAAACAAATTAATAGACAAACAAACAAACAAAAATCCATTTTTATCGCTGCATCTTCATTTTCACCACGCGAAAAATATTAAACTACCTTAAACACCGTCTTGGAAGGAAAGTTAACAAGTAAAAGCGTGCTAAGTTCGGCCGGGCCGAATCTTATATACCCTCCACCATGGATCGCATTTGTCGAGTTCTTTTTCCGGCATCTCTTCTTAGGCAAAAAATGATATAAGAAAAGAGTTGCTCTGCTATTAAAACGATATCAAGATATGGTCAGGTTCGGACCACAATTAAATTATATGTTGGAGACCTGTGTAAAATTTCAGCCAATTCGTATAAGAATTGCGCACATTCCGGCTCACGAAGTAAAATAGACAGAACGATTTATATGGGATCTGTATCGGGCTATAGACCGATTCCGACCATAATAAACACGTTTGTTGATGGTCATGAGAGGATCCGTCGTACAAAATTTCAGGCATATCGGATAATAATTGCGACTTCTAGGGGTCCGTCCGTCCGTCTGTCTGTCGAAAGCACGCTAACTTCCGAAGGAGTAAATCTAGCCGTTTGAAATTTTGCACAAATACTTCTTATTAGTGTAGGTCGGTTGGTATTGTAAATGGGCCATATCGGTCCAGATTTGGATATAGCTGTCATATAGACCGATCCTTCGACTTAGGGTCTTAGACCCATAAAAGCCACATTTATTATCCGATTTTGCTGAAATTTTGGACAGTGAGTTGTGTTAGGCCCTTACATCATTTTTAAATTTGGCTCAGATTGGTCCAGATTTGGATATAGCTGCCATATAGACGGACCCTTCGATTTAGGGTCTTAGGCCCATAAAAGCCACATTTATTATCTGATTTTGCTGAAATTTGCGACAGCGTGTTGTCTTAGGCCCACCGACGTCCTCCATCAATTTGGCTCAGATCGGTCCAGATTTGGATATAGCTGCCATATAGACCGATCCTCCGATTTGGGATTTTAGGCCCATAAAAGCCACATTTTTGTTATCTGATTTTGCTGAAATTTGCGACAGTGTGTTTTCTTAGGCCCACCGACGTCCTCCATCAATTTGGCTCAGATCGGTCTAGATTTGGATATAGCTGCCATATAGACCGATCCACCGATTTAAGGTTTTAGGCCCATAAAAGCCACATTTGTTATCCGATTTAGCTGAAATTTGGGGCGGTGTGTTGTGTTAGGCCCTTCAGCATCCTTGGTCAATTTGGCCCAGATTGGTCCAGATTTGGATATAGCTGCCATATAGACGGACCCTTCGATTTAGGGTCTTAGGCCCATAAAAGCCACATTTATTATCTGATTTTGCTGAATTTTGCGACAGCGTGTTGTCTTAGGCCCACCGACGTCCTCCATCAATTTGGCTCAGATCGGTCCAGATTTGGATATAGCTGCCATATAGACCGATCCTCCGATTTGGGATTTTAGGCCCATAAAAGCCACATTTTTGTTATCTGATTTTGCTGAAATTTGCGACAGTGTGTTGTCTTAGGCCCACCGACGTCCTCCATCAATTTGGCTCAGATCGGTCTAGATTTGGATATAGCTGCCATATAGACCGATCCACCAATTTAAGGTTTTAGGCCCATAAAAGCCACATTTGTTATCCGATTTAGCTGAAATTTGGGGCGGTGTGTTGTGTTAGGCCCTTCAGCATCCTTGGTCAATTTGGCCCAGATTGGTCCAGATTTGGATATAGCTGCCATATAGACGGACCCTTCGATTTAGGGTCTTAGGCCCATAAAAGCCACATTTATTATCTGATTTTGCTGAAATTTGCGACAGCGTGTTGTCTTAGGCCCACCGACGTCCTCCATCAATTTGGCTCAGATCGGTCCAGATTTGGATATAGCTGCCATATAGACCGATCCTCCGATTTGGGATTTTAGGCCCATAAAAGCCACATTTTTGTTATCTGATTTTGCTGAAATTTGCGACAGTGTGTTGTCTTAGGCCCACCGACGTCCTCCATCAATTTGGCTCAGATCGGTCCAGATTTGGATATAGCTGCCATATAGACCGATCCTCCGATTTGGGATTTTAGGTCCATAAAAGCCACATTTGTTATCCGATTTTGCTGAAATTTGGGACAGTGTGTTGTGTTAGGCCCTTCGACATCCTTCGTCAATTTCGTTCAGATCGGTCCAGATTTGGATATAGCTGCCATATAGACCGATCCTCCGAATAAGGGTCTTAGGCCCATAAAAGGCGCATTTATTGTCCGATGTCGCAGAAATTTGGGACTGTGAATTAAGTTAAGCCCCTTGACATACTTCTGCATTATCACACAGATCGGTCCAGATTTCGATATAGCTGCACTATAGACCGATCTCTCGGTTTTAGGTTTTGCGGCCATAAAAAGCGCATTTACCGTCCGATGTTGCCAGAATTTGGGACAAAGAGTTAAGTTAAGCCTCTCCACATATTTCTGCAATTTGGTCTAGATCGATTAAGACTTGTATATAGATGCCATATAGACATTCTCTCGATTTAAAGTCTTGGCCCAATAAAAGGCGCATTTTTAATCGGATTGCACTGAAATTTGACACACTGACTTATGTTATGCTTTTCGACATCCGTGTCGTATATAGTTCAGATCGGTTTATTTTTAGATATAACTACTAAAAGGACCAATATTTTGTTTTATACAATTGAACAATGACTTTTACTTATTAGTATTTGGTCCAAATCGGAACATATGTTGATATAGCTGCTATGGGGCGTAAAGTGTCAGTTTTGCACCGGATTTTGACAAAAGGTGGTTTACATATATATCCGAGGTGGTGGGTATCCAAAGTTCGGCCCGGCCGAACTTAACGCCTTTTTACTTGTTTTAAATCAAATCAAATTGCAGTATTAAACGATTTTCTGTGATAAAGAACTAATTTGCCAGTCTATTCACTTGGTGCGGTGGCGATAGTTCTTTCTATTAAAGCATGTAAAACTTTTGAACAAAAAAGTGTTGCCCAACAAAGCGTCGTCGTCTTGTCTATCGATGAGCTGAAAATGGTTGCATTTTTAACGTTAAGGTTTGCAACTCCTCCTATCACGCTGAACGTCATAATTTTTGGGGTATGGCAGGCTACATTTATTTGTGTCCCCACACATTAAATAAATCATACAGGGTCCTGTTAGGTCATTATGATTGATCGACTGTTTATGGGTGCAGAATTAAAATATCAGATTTGCAGTCAACAAACTTATACCTCTAATTTAACCTCATATAGACACTTCACCAAACTGCTGCATATTCCAAATGCAGCAGTTTGATGAAGTGTGTCTATATGAGGGTTGTGCGCCACAACCCGTCTGACTCTGCTCAAAAATGTATATCATTTGATCCCCCATTGTTTTAATAGGTAAAATATATTTGGAAGCGATTTTGGAGGTAAAGCGCCAGGGGTTGGGGCAACTTGCAAATAGTTAGACATCATTTTTTATGTCATACTAGCTGGACCGGGCCCGCTCCGCTGCGCCTTCTTTTACTTTATATGGAACAAAATTCTCTTGGGAATATATATTTTCCAAATCTTTTAATGAAATACCATGCTACGAAAGAAGTATATTGCTTGACAAACAGTTTAACGATATAAATGCCTTTATCTGAATTCCATATGATCTTTATTGGTCTACGAATTTTAGTTTAGATGTAAGGTGTACTCTATTCTTAAAATACTTTATTTCAGCCCGATATTTTCATGATGTCTGATTTAGGGGTGTTTTCGGGGGTGAGGTGGTTCGCAGACACTTGGCCTTCAAAAAATATCAGCATCGTGCTCTTCTCTCCAATATCATTTATGTAAACCCCATATTGTCACTGGTTTAAGGGGAGTTTACACGATGAGGCGTCCTCCAAACACATGGCCCCAAAATTGGTTATAAAAATCGTTTTCTAATCTTAAATACCTTTCATTTGAGCCACATATTGGCATGGTCGAAAAATTTTTATCCTTTGGGGGGTGTTTTGGGGAAGGGGTGATGCCCTTAATACATGGCCCTACATTTGGATATTAAATTCGCATTCTACTCCCAAATACCTTTACTCCCAAATACCTATATTGCTTTTTGTGGGGTATTTTCGGAAAGGAGTGGATCCCCAGAAAATTAGTCCCGAAGTGGGTATCAATTCTTGCTCTACACTCCAATTATTTTCATTTAAACCCCACATTGACATGGTCGGTAAATATGCCCGATTTAGGGGCCCTGAAAATATATCAGCAACGTGCTCTATTCTCATATATTTGAACCCCATATTGGCATTGGTCTCAAAATTGGATATCAAATTTGTTTTCTAATCTCAAATACCATTCACTTAAACCCCTTATTGAAAAAAACTGCGAATATGTCCGGTTTGGGTATGGGCCCTAAAAACTATGAATATCGAGCTCAACTTGGGGGTTGTTATGGTGGTGGGACAACACCTAGATAGTCGGTCCCGAATGTTGATGTCAGATTCATGGTCTACTCCCATATACGCCTCATTTGAGCTCCATTTTTCCATAGTCGGCAAACATGTCCAGTTTGGGGGGGGGTGGTGTTTTGGGGATGGGCAACTCAGTGACTTGGCTTTGCAAAAAATATACATCAGATTCGTGTTTTAATCTAAAATACCTCTTACTTGAGCCTCTTATTGCAGTGGTCACCCAATACTTCCTATTTGGGTGGTTTATGGGTGTGGGGTGACCCCATATTGATATCAGATTAGTGCTTTATTCCCAAAGACCTTCCATTTGAGCCCCATATTGCTATTGTAGTAAATTTGTCCTCTTTGGGGGTTGTTTTTGGTCCCACATTTGGATATCAGATTCGTATTCTACTCAAAAATACCTTTTATTAAAGCCCCATATTGGAATGGTCAGTAAATAAGTCCTGTTTGGGAGTTGTTTTGGGGAAGGCGGTTAGCCCTAATTTGGATATCAGAATCGTATTTTAATCGCAAATACCTCTCATTTGAGTCCCGTATTGCTATGGTCGGTAAATACGACCGATTTAGGGGTGTTTGGAGGGTTGGGGTGGTTCCCCAAACCCTAACTCCGACAATTGGATAGGAGATACGTTTTCTTCTCTTAAATATAATTCATTTGAGTCCCATATTGTCGTGATTGGTCTATAAATATATTTGGTAGATTTTGGGGGTGGGGCTGCCCCCCTAGGCACCCCCCCCCCCCCCGAAATTTGGATACAAAATTTTTATTTTTAGGTTACTTTAAGAAAGCACACAAAATTTCCCCAACCCTTAGTCCGATAATTGGATAGCAGATACGTTTTCTACTCTTAAATATCTTTCATTTGAGCCCATATTGTCATGATTGGTCTATATATATTTGGTAGGTTTTGGGGGTGGGGCTGCCCCCCTAGGCACCCCCCCCCCCCCCGAAATTTGGATACAAAATTTTTATTTTTAGGTTACTTTAAGATAGCACACAAAATTTTGCATAAATCGCACCACCCGAAACCGATCTTGCGTTTCTGAAAATTAAGGTAACGGGGAGGGTCCGACCCCCTTTCAGATATCAAAAAATGTAGTACCCTATTTTCACCATGGGATCATTATGCACAATCTGTGAAAATTTCGAGAAAATCGGTTCAGCCGCTTTTGAGTCTATAATGAACACACAAACATACAAACAAACACAAATTGATTTTTATATATAAGACTTCATTAACCCGGTCCCGCTCCGCTGGGCCTTTTTATACCCTCCACCATAAGATGGGGGTATACTAATATCGTCATTCTGTTTGTAACTACTCGAAATATTCGTCTGAGACCCCATAAAGTATATACAATCTTGATCGTCGCGACATTTTATGTCGATCTAGCCATGTCCATCCGTCCGTCTGTCTGTCTGTCAGTCCGACCATCCGTCTGTCTGTCAAAAGCACGCTAACTTCCGAAGGAGTAAAGCTAGCCGCTTGAAATTTTGCACAAATACTTTTTATTAGTGTAGGTCGGTTGTTATTGTAAATGGGCCATATCGGTCCATGTTTTGATATAGCTGCCATATAAACCGATCTTGGGTCTTGACTTCTTGAGCCTCTAGAGTGCGCAATTCTTATCCGATTTGAATGAAATTATGTACTACGGATCCTCTCATGACCATCAACATACGTGTTTATTATGGTCTGAATCTGTTTATAGCCCGATACAGCTCCCATATAAATCGATCTCTCTATTTTACTTCTTGAGCCCCCAAAGGGCGCAATTCTTATTCGAATTGGCTGACATTTTACACAGGTCTCCAACATGTAATAATATAATAATAGTAGAGCAAATCTTTTCTTATATCCTTTTTTTGCCTAAGAAGAGATGGCGGGAGAAGAACTCGGCAAATGCGATCCATGGTGGAGGGTATGTAAGATTCGGCCCGGCCGAACTTAGCACGCTTTTACTTGTTTTACTTTATATGGAACAAAATTATCCTTTGAATATTTATTTTCGACAATTAAAGAGCTATTAGTGAATTACCATGCTACGAAAATAATATATGTGTATCGCAAAAGCATAGCAAAATAAATGCCTTTATCTGAATCCCATATGATGAATTACTGGTGTATGAATTCGCTCGCAGGGTTTAGGGTCATTAACGTTTGGGTATTAGATAATCCATTATTAAAAGTCTTTATATCAGCTCGATATTGTCATGATGTCCGATTTAGGGGTGTTTTCGGGGCTGAGGTGGTCCCTTAGACTCTTGGTCCAGAAAAAAATATCAGCATCGTGCTGTTCTCTCAAATACCATTTATTTACACCTCATATTGCCATTGGTTTAAGGGGAGTTTATGGGATGAGGTGTCCTCAAACATTTGGCCCTAAATTTTGTTCTCTTTGGGGGGTGCTTTAGGAAAGGGGCGGTGTCCCAAATATATGGTCCCACATTTGGATATCAGATACCCTATTCTACCCCCAAATACCTTTATGTGAGACCCATATTGCGATGGTCAGTAAATAATTGTTGTTTTTGGGGTATTTTTGGGAAGGGTAGACCCCCAATACCTTTCATTTGAGCCCCACATTGACATGGTTAATAAATATGCCCGATTTAGGAGTGTTTTGGGGAGTGGGGTGGTCCCCCAAACACTTAGCCCTGAAAATATATCAGCATCGTGCTCTACTCTCAATTATCATTTATTTCAGCCCCATATTGTCATTGGCCTCAAAATTGGATATCGGATTCGTTTTCTAATCTCAAATACTTTCCCCTTATTGCAAAAGTCAGCAAATATGTCCGAGCCCTAAAAACTTTCAATACCGAGATCAACTTTAAGACCCAAATTTTCTTAATGATTCCAATATTCGTATTCTATACTTAAATACCTTTTATTTGAGCCCCATATTGCCATGATCAGTAAATAAGTCCTGTTTGGGGGGGTGTTTTGCGAAAGAGGTGCACCCCCAGAACCTTGATCCCACATTTGAATACCAAATTCGTATTCTCCTTGCAAATACCTCTCATTTGAGTCCTATATTGCCAAGGTCAGTAAATATGTCCGATTTAGAGGTGTTTAGGGGTTTGTGGTGGTCCCCCAAACCCTTAGTCCAACAATTGGATAGCAGATACGTTTTCTACTCTTAAATACCTTTCATTTGATACCCATATTTTCATGATTGGTCTATATATATATTTGGTAGGTTTTTGGGGTGGGGCTGCCCCCCTAGGCACTCCATCCGAAAATTTGGATACCAAATTTTTATTTTTAGGTTTCATTAAGAGAGCACACAAAATTTCTCTTTAATCGCACCACCCATCTTCGGGATCTGGTGTTTCTGAAAATTAGGGTAAGGGGGAGGGTCCACCCCTCTTCAGATATTAAAAGATGAAGTACCCTATTTTCACCACGGGATCATATGCACCATCTGCGAAAATTTCAAGAAAATCGGTTCAGCCTTTTCTGAGTCTAGAAGGAAAACACAAACAAACATACAAACAAAAAACCGACAAACAAACACAAATTGATTTTTATATATTGGGTTGCCTAAAAAGTTATTGTCGGTAATATAGTAGTAATATAGTCGGCGTTGACAAATTTTTTCAACGACTTGTGAGTCTGTAATTGCATTCTTTCTTCTGTCAGTTATCAGCTGTTACTTTTAGCTTGCTTTAGAAAAAAGTGCGCGAAATTTTGTTTACATTTGTTTGTTTGGCGTCAATTTTGATATGGGTACCACATGTATTGAAAGAAATTCATTTAACAAACCGAATCAACGCTTGTAATATGCACCTTAAACGCAATGAATTCGATCTGTTTTTAAAACGAATCATAACTGGAGATGAAAAATGGATTGTTTACAACAACGTTAGTCGAAAACGATCATGGTCCAAGCATGGTGAACCAGCTCAAACCACTTCAAAGGCTGATATCCACCAAAAGAAGGTTATGCTGTCTGTTTGGTGGGTTGGAAGGGTGTGGTATATTTTAAGCTGCTTCCAAGGAACCAAACGATTAATTCGGAAACGATGTTCGGATGAATACAGCCATCAAGGAGAAGCGACCAGAATTGGTCAATCGTAAAGGTGTCATATTCCACCAGGACAACGCTAGACCGCACACATTTTTGGTCACTCGCCAAAAACTGAGTGAGCTTGGCTGGGAACTTTTGATGCATCCACCATATAGCCCTGACCTTTCACCATCAGACTACCATTTATTTCGATCTTTGCAGAACTCCTTAAATGGTAAAACTTTCGGCAATGATGAGGCTATAAAATCGCACTTGGTTCAGTTTTTTGCAGATAAAGGCCAGATGTTCTATGAGCGTGGAATACTAAATTTGCCAGGAAGATGGCAAAAGGTTATCGAACAAAATGGCAATTATATATTTGATTAAAGTTCATTCTAAGTTTTATTAAAAATTGATTTACTTTCTTTTAAAAAATCCGCAATTACTTTTTAGGCAACCCAATATAAGAAGACTAGCTGAACCCGGTCCGCTCTAATGCGCCAGATTTTGCTATGTTGGAGAGAAGTACTCTAAATTTGAACATTTTTGCGTAATTGTAGTTGAAAATGTATTCCATTTTTCCTATGGACTTTTCTACACTCAAGTATCTGCTATTTAAACCCCACATTGCAATGGTCAGTAAAAGTCCTTCTTGGGGTGTGGTGGACCCCCAGACACTTGGTCCCAAAAGTAACAGTCAATTTCGTGCTCTACTCCCAAAGACCTTTCATTTAAGATCCATATTGCCATGGTCGGTAAATATGTCCGATTTGAGGGCTTTTATAGTGGTGGGATGACCCACGAAACACTTAGTTCCGCAATTGGATATCAGATTCGTTTCCTACTCTCAAATACCTTTAATTTGAGCCCCACATTGTAGTGGTTGGTCTATAAATCCGTTTGCCGGCACATCGGTCCATAACCTGATATAGCTGCCATATAAACCGATCTGTGGTCTCGACTTCTTGAGCCACTAGAGGGCGCACTTTAATCCGATTTGAATGAAATTTTGCACGACGTGTTTTGCTATGACTTTCAACAACTGTGCTAAATAAGTCTTAAATCGGTCAATAACCTCATATAGCTGCCATATATACCGATCTTGGGTCTTGACTTCTTGAGCCTCTAGAGGGCCCAATTCTTATCCGATTTGAATGAATTTTTGCACGAAGTATTTTGTTATGATATCTAACACCTGTGCCAAGTATGGTTCGAATCGGTTCATAACCTGATATACAATATCTGTCATATAAACCGATGTTGGGTCTTGTCTTCTTGAGCCTCTAGAGTGCGCAATTCTTATCCGATTTGGCTGAAATTTTGCATGACGTATTCTATTCTTACTTTCAACAACTGTGTCAAATAAGGTTCAAATCGGTTCATAACCTGATTTAGCTGCCATATAAACCGATCTGGGATCTTGACTTCTTGAGCCTCTAGAGGTCGCAATTATTATCCGATTTGCAATGATGGTCTGAATCGGTCTATAGCCCGATACAGCTCTCATATAAATCATATTCTCATACAATCATATATAAATAAATCTTTCTACAATATTTTACTTCTTGAGCCCCCAAAGGGCGCAATTCTTATTCGACTTGGCTGACATTTTACACAGGTCTCCAACATATAATTTAATTGTGGTCCAAACCGGATCATATCTTGATATGGCTCTAATAGCAGAGCAAATCTTTTCTTATATCCTTTTTTGCCTAAGAAGAGATGCCGGGAAAAGAACTCGACAAATGCGCTCCATGGTTGAGGGTATATAAGATTCGGCCCGGCCGAACTTATTTTTTTTATACCCTCCACCATAAGATGGGGGATATACTAATTTCGTCATTCTGTTTGTAACTACTCGAAATATTCGTCTGAGACCCCATAAAGTATGTATATTCTTGATCGTCGTGACATTTTATGTCGATCTAGCCATGTCCGTCCGTCTGTCCATCGGTCCGTCCGTCTGTCTGTCGAAAGCACACTAACTTCCGAAGGAATAAAGCCAGCCGCTTGAAATTTTGCACAAATACTTCTTATTAGTGTAGGTCGGATGGTATTGTAAATGGGCCATATCGGTCCATGTTTTGATATAGCTGTCATATAAACCGATCTTGGGTCTTGACTTCTTGAGCCTCTAGAGGGCGCAATTCTAATCCCATTTGAATGAATTTTAGCACTACGTGTTTTGTTATGATATCCAACAACTGTGCCAAGTATGGTTCAAATCGGTTCATAACCTGATATAGCTGCCGTATAAACCGATCTTGGGTCTTGACTTCTTGAGCCTCTAGAGTGTGCAATTCTTATCCGATTGGAATGAAATTTTGCCCGACGTGTTTTGTTATAATATCCAACAACTGTGCTAAGTATGGTTCAAATCGGTCCATAACCTGATATAGCTGCCATATAAACCGATCTTGGGTCTTGAATTCTAGAGCCTCTAGAGCGCGCAATTATTTTCCGATTGGAATGAAATTTCGCACGACGTGTTTTGTTATAATATCCAACAACTGTGCCAAGTATGGTTCAAATCGGTTAATAACCTGATATAGCTGTCATATAAACCGATCTTGGTCTTGACTTCTTGAGCCTCTATAGGTCGCAATTATTATCCGATTTGCCTGAAATTTTGTACGACGTATTCTCTCATGACCATCAACATACGTGTTTATTATGGTCTGAATCGGTCTATAGCCTGATACAGCTCCCATATAAATCGATCTCTCTATTTTACTTCTTGAGGCCACAAAGAGCGTAATTCTTATTCGAATTGGCTGACATTTTACACAGGTCTCCAACATACATATAATTTAATTGTGGTCCAAACCGGACCATATCTTAATATCGCTCTAATAGCAGAGCTAATCTTTTCTTATATCCCGTTTTGCCTAAGAAGAGATGCCGGGAAAAAAACTCGCCAAATGCGATCCATGGTGGAGGGTATATAAGATTCGGCCCGGCCGAACTTAGCACGCTTTTACTTGTTTATTCTCACCACGGAAGGATGGGGGTATATTAATTTTGTCATTCCGTATGACAGTGTCCCGTTAGGTTATTTAATTGATCGACTGTTTTGGGGTGAGCTGGTCCGATAGATATATGAGCAGAATAATGATATCAGATTCGCAGTTCACAACCTTACACCTTTAATTTAGCTCATATTGTCATGATTGGTGTATACAGCCGTTTGGTTGAGGGCGTCTATATGAGGGTTGTGCGCCACACTGCCATTTGAGCACAAATTTTAATGACGCACTCAACTAAAAAAATCAATCACTTGATTCCCCATTGTTTTGATAGGTTAAATAACCTATTGGAGGCGATTTTAGGAGGTAGAACACCACCTAGGTTCTTGTATACAAAGTTTAATGTCATATTCGTAATCTGCTCTCTTATGCCGTTCATTGGAGTTTCATCAAGCTATGATTGAGTAGTATTTCCATTTGGGGAGTTTATCGGGGATGGGGCAACTATCAATTACATGGACCTCGTTTTTTATGTCATATTCGTAATCTACTCCCGAATACCTTTCATTTGAGTGCTATATTGATATATACGTCCAATATGTATATTTGGAGCAGTTTTCGGGCTTGGGCTACCTCTTGGATACTTGAACCCAAGTTTTTATACCACATTCGCTTTCTACTCTCCAATATCTTTCATTTGATAACCATATTGTCCCTATCGGTCAACTTTTGATTTTGGGTGGCGTTTTTGTGGTAGCGGCGAAGGGTCCGTCCCCTTCCAACATCAACAAATTGCATAGCCTATACCTCCTTCCTGACCATATTCGAAATCTACTCGCGAATACCTTTCATTCGAGCCCCATATTGCCATTATCGTCCAATAAACCAATTTAGGGGGTTTGGGGTCGGGACGGCCCCCCAATTACTTGGACTAAATTTTTAATATGGAAATCGTATTCTACTCTTGAATACCCTTTATTTAAGTCCCATATTTATTTATTTATTTATTTATTTATTAGTCAATGGAACAAATATCCTTACAGACTAAGATGACTTCCGTAACAAATGTTTAAATAGTAATGTATGATAATAAAGAGGTGCATACTACAAAAATATATAATATAAAATGGATCTAAAAATTTCTTTTGATGTGCTAAAATCAATACATGGTTTTGACTCCCTTTGAAGCCTGTTGTTGATAAAATTTAAATTCAAAAAAGTTCGTGTTAAAGGCCCATTTCTCGCATAGTTGGTGCGGTGGAACGGTATGTCAAACAAATTTACAACTCGTAAGCTTCTTGGAGGAACAAATGTTGGAACTAAAGACAACAAATCCGGTGAATCAATATTATTATTAAGCAAGTCAAATATGAAGCAAGCCGATTGATATTTTCTACGAGATTCTAAGGATTGCAAGCCAAGTAACAAAAATCTAGATCTATATGGAGGCATCTGAGCAGGAAATAAGTTTTTAAGGGCAAACTTTGTAAAGTTTTTTTGAATTCTCTCAATGCGAACAATGTGAGCACTACATTGAGGATCCCAAACAATTGAAGCGTATTCTAGTTTAGACCTAACAAATGCCGTATAAATTAATTTTGCGGTATTAGGATCAGAAAATTCCGCACAATTTCTTTTGATAAATGCAAAAACCTTGTAGGCCTCAGGAATAATGTGGTCTATATGTGGAATAAATGATAGTGATGTATCAAATATAATGCCTAGATCACGAATGGAAGTTAGCTTAGTAAGATTGTGGCTGCCAATTTTGAAGGTTGGTTGAATGGGATTAAGTGATCTAAAATAAGAAACGTGAAAACATTTTGAAAGGTTCAAAAAAAGCTTATTGATGTTGCACCACATGACTAAGTTATCTAAATCAACTTGCAAATTATTTATATCTTGTAGAGACTCAATTTTAGTAAAAAATTTCAAGTCATCAGCATACAAAAGAAAATTGGAATGCGAAAAACATGAAGAGATGTCATTGATAAATAAGTTAAAAAGAAGTGGGCCAAGGATGCTACCCTGAGGTACTCCCGATGTCTGAAAATATGGCTGAGACACGTATCCTTCAACTTTAACTTTACACACTCTGTTAGTTAGATATGAATGAATCCATTTTAGAAAATTTGAATGCAAACCTAGATTCTGTAACTTAGCAAGTAAAATACTATGCGAAACTTTATCAAAAGCTTTGCTTAAGTCAGTGTAAATAACTTCTACTTGTTTACCTCGCTCGAGGGCGGTCATACAGTAATCTGTAAATAATGTTAAATTCGATGTGGTAGATCCACCCGAAAAAAACCCATGCTGGTAAGGAGAGATAGTAGACTTGCAAAGAAAAAATAATTTTTTGAAAATGATATTTTCAAATATTTTCGAAACACACGAAAGTTTTGATATTGGCCTGTAACATGTAACATCATCTTTTCTACCCTCTTTAAATACAGGAGTAATTGATGCTATCTTCCACTTGGCTATAAAAATACCTTTCTTAAGAGATAGGCGAAATATAAAAGTCAAAACGGAAACAATGCTAAAACAGCAACTTTTTAAGAAATAAGCACAAAGACCATCAGCATCACTTTTATAGCTATTTTTTATTGCACCAATAGCTTCAAAAACATCATCCTCACAGATATAAATACTTCCCAAATTTATGGCTGAATAAGAACATGGTAGCGTCATATTACAAGTGGAAGGCTGCTCAAAATTAGATTGGAAAAAATTAGCAAACATGTTTACAACATCATGGCCAGACTGCGAGATGCAACTGTTATATTGAACAGTAGATGGGATATCTGAAGATTTCTTCTTAGACTTCACAAACGACCAAAAATGTTTAACATTTACTTTAATTTCATTCTCTTTAGAAAGAATGTATTGTTTATAAAGAAATTTGTTTAAAAAATTAAATTCTTTTTGATAATGTAAAAATTTGACTTGCTCTTCCAGATTACCAGATTCAATGAATCGATTATGGAATTTATTGCGCAGATTTTTTAGTTTTTTTAGGCCTTTAGTATACCATGGAAGCTTATAGGGCTTTTTCTTCTTTAGAGGAACATTCAATTTAAGAATGTCTAAAACCTTTGCCAGAAAAATATCATAACAATTGGATGGTTCACACGTAGGAAACATCGATACCCAATTTATAGATGAAAGCATCGAATTTAGCACATCAAAGTTACATGCGTTGTAATTAAAATTGAAACACTCAGAAGTATCATTTGGGATGTACATAAAACATTCCATTTCTATAATTGTAGGAACATGATGAACACTTGGAGGAGATACTGGAATCAAACATTCATATATTTTGAAATTGCAGTCGCGTGATACAAAAATTAAATCAAGAAATCGACGCATTTTATTAGCAATATGATTAATTTGAACCAAACCAACGCTCAATAACGCATCGATAAAATTAACTTCAAACCCTTTATTAACATTACTAGGCGTTAAAAAATAATTGTCGTTCATCATGGTCCAACAAATACTTGATAAATTAAAATCTCCCATTACACATAAATTAGTATCAGAACACATATTCTCTTCCAAATTAACAATATTAGAGACATGTTTAGAATAGATATTATCATGACTTCCAGGAGGTATATACGATAGAGATATTAACAGTTTTTGATTAAATCCAATTACATATAGTGCAATTTGATCCAAAAGACCATCATCATCATCAATTTTACATAAATAGGATTTATATTTAGATTTTACAGCAATAAGAACACCCCCACCCCGGGATAATCCTGTACGATAAGCATTTCTATCCTTCCGATATACATTAAACAAATTCATGTCGAAAAATTCGGCATCATAAAAGTCGGAATTAAGCCAGGTCTCAACAATGAGAATTAAATCAAAGTCACATTGGGACGTAAAATTCATGATTTCATTGGCCTTTGTGCGAATACCTGACATATTTTGATAAAACACTTTTAGATTATGTGCAGCATCTACTACTGAACTAAGGGTTGTATTTCCCTTTTTTGAAAATTTTTAAACGGACGTACCCTGATATCGGTAGGCCACAATTTAGAGTTAAAAATATCATTATAAAAACTAGATACTACACCCAGCTTAAAATTAACACTTTTTAATTCACTTAAATTAGCGTCTTTCTTTACTAATTTATAGCATTCAATATTAGCTTTATCAATGTTGGAGTTGGCAGCAATATAATTGATAATTTGATCGCATGAAACAGTTGGCTTAAACTTTGATATATGAATCCATTTCTTGGTCGCCACCACTTCCAAATCATTAGGTACATTATTTTCACCGAATATGACTTTGCCCCCTTTTCGTCTACGCCTTTGAACAGTTTCCCAACCCATACTTGCTTGATGGTTTGGTTCGAACATTTCATTCCTATTGTTTACTGCATTAACATCATTTGTACTCACTGACGAAACCGATGGTGCATATGAAACAACATGTTGCGAGCTCGGCTTGTTCATGGATTGTGCACCTGTAGATGTAACTGGTATAATAAGACTTTGGACAGTACCAACAACATCGCTACCACTGGTCTCAGAATAATGATTTGCATTTTGTTGATGAACTTCTTTGCTTGGAGGTTTGTTGTTTTTCTCCACTGTTTTTTTTATCTCTCGCACTTCAGCACATAAAGATGAGTTTATTAAGACTTTTAGCTCTCTCACTTCACTGGTCAAAGAGGCAATGCGAGCAACCAAATCAGAAGAAACTGATAGGCAGTCATTGCAATTAAATACAATATTTGAATTTTTAACAAATAATTCGCCAATATTAGTATCGACGTTGGCACAAAAGAAGTGTAGCTTAGCTCTGCAAATGTGGCATGCTATGAACTTCCCGTTCAAAGCCTTGAAGCACTTCGCACAAAGAGTATTTGGAGGGAGATCCATTAGAAACACGTCAGATGTAAAGAAGCTCAACTGACTGACTGATTGTCCCAATCGGTTCACTTTTAGTTTTGGGTGGTACTTTTGGGGTGAGTAGAGTGCCCGCCCCCTTGCGATATCAAAAACTTATATAGCCTATTGCGCCTATTTTGTCATTATCGTCCAATAAACATATTTTGGGGGGTTTTTGGGGTTGGGGCGCCCCCCTCAATTTCTTGGACCCAATTTTTAATATGGAATTTGTACTCTACTCTTGAATACCTTTCATTTAAAACCCATATTGTCCCAATCGGTCCACTTTTATTTTTGGCTGGTACTTTTGGGGTAAGGGGGAGGGTCCGCCCCCAATGCGATATCAAAAAATTATATAGCCTATTGTTCCTTCCGGACCATTCTCCACAATCTGTGAAAATTTAAAAGAAATCGGATTAGCCGTTTTTGAGTCTATACGGAACAAACAAATTTACAAACCCACAAACAAACAAACAATCAAACAAACATACACAAACAAACACACATACAAACAAACAAACAAACAAACAAACAAACAAACAAACAAACATACGAACAAACAAACAAACAAACAAACAAACAAACAAACAAACAAACAAACAAACAAACAAACAAACAAACAAACAAACAAACAAACAAACAAACAAACAAACAAACAAACAAACAAACAAACAAACAAACAAACAAACAAACAAACAAACAAACAAACAAACAAACAAACAAACAAACAAACAAACAAACAAACAAACAAACAAACAAACAAACAAACAAACAAACAAACAAACAAACAAACAAACAAACAAACAAACAAACAAACAAACAAACAAACAAACAAACAAACAAACAAACAAACAAACAAACAAACAAACAAACAAACAAACAAACAAACAAACAAACAAACAAACAAACAAACAAACAAACAAACAAACAAACAAACAAACAAACAAACAAACAAACAAACAAACAAACAAACAAACAAACAAACAAACAAACAAACAAACAAACAAACAAACAAACAAACAAACAAACAAACAAACAAACAAACAAACAAACAAACAAACAAACAAACAAACAAACAAACAAACAAACAAACAAACAAACAAACAAACAAACAAACAAACAAACAAACAAACAAACAAACAAACAAAACAAACAAACAAACAAACAAACAAACAAACAAACAAACAAACAAACAAACAAACAAACAAACAAACAAACAAACAAACAAACAAACAAACAAACAAACAAACAAACAAACAAACAAACAAACAAACAAACAAACAAACAAACAAACAAACAAACAAACAAACAAACAAACAAACAAACAAACAAACAAACAAACAAACAAACAAACAAACAAACAAACAAACAAACAAACAAACAAACAAACAAACAAACAAACAAACAAACAAACAAACAAACAAACAAACAAACAAACAAACAAACAAACAAACAAACAAACAAACAAACAAACAAACAAACAAACAAACAAACAAACAAACAAACAAACAAACAAACAAACAAACAAACAAACAAACAAACAAACAAACAAACAAACAAACAAACAAACAAACAAACAAACAAACAAACAAACAAACAAACAAACAAACAAACAAACAAACAAACAAACAAACAAACAAACAAACAAACAAACAAACAAACAAACAAACAAACAAACAAACAAACAAACAAACAAACAAACAAACAAACAAACAAACAAACAAACAAACAAACAAACAAACAAACAAACAAACAAACAAACAAACAAACAAACAAACAAACAAACAAACAAACAAACAAACAAACAAACAAACAAACAAACAAACAAACAAACAAACAAACAAACAAACAAACAAACGAACAAACAAACAAACAAACAAACAAACAAACAAACAAACAAACAAACAAACAAACAAACAAACAAACAAACACAAATTCATTTTTATATAAAGGGTGATTTTTTTGAGGTTAGGATTTTCATGCATTAGTATTTGACAGATCACGTGGGATTTCAGACATGGTGTCAAAGAGAAAGATGCTCAGTATGCTTTGACATTTCATCATGAATAGACTTACTAACGAGCAACGCTTGCAAATCATTGAATTTTATTACCAAAATCAGTGTTCGCTTCGAAATGTGTTCAAATTTTGACAAATTTTGTTCAGCGATGAGGCTCATTTCTGGTTGAATGGCTACGTAAATAAGCAAAATTGCCGCATTTGGAGTGAAAAGCAACCAGAAGCCGTTCAAGAACTGCCCATGCATCCCGAAAAATGCACTGTTTGGTGTGGTTTGTACACTGGATGATTTGCAAGCGTTGCACTAACGAGCAACGCTTGCAAATCATTGAATTTTACTACCAAAATCAGTGTTCGGTTCGAAATGTGTTCATTCACCGTAACGTTGCGTCCAACAGCATCTTTGAAAAAATACGGTCCAATGATTCCACCAGCGTACAAACCACACCAAACAGTGCATTTTTCGGGATGCATGGGCAGTTCTTGAACGGCTTCTGGTTGCTCTTCACTCCAAATGCGGCAATTTTGCTTATTTACGTAGCCATTCAACCAGAAATGAGCCTCATCGCTGAACAAAATTTGTCAAAATTTGAACACATTTCGAACCGAACACTGATTTTGGTAATAAAATTCAATGATTTGCAAGCGTTGCTCGTTAGTAAGTCTATTCATGATGAAATGTCAAAGCATACTGAGCATCTTTCTCTTTGACACCATGTCTGAAATCCCACGTGATCTGTCAAATACTAATGCATGAAAATCCTAACCTCAAAAAAATCACCCTTTAGATTGACTCTATAAAGTGAGCATTTTGTATCTATTTTCGATGAAATTTTGAAACAGTGTGTTTTAAATATCATCCAGATCCATATTTGAATATATAGCTGCCCTATAAACCGATCTCCCCATATAATGTATTAACACCATAAAATGAGCATTTTGAAACAGTGAGTTTTGATAAACCACTACACCTTTTTGTTAAATGCCTCCCAGATCGGACGCTATTTGGATTAAGAGGAAATTCAAATAAAGAGGTAGAGGTATATCAAAATGTACTGTTTCATATTTCATCAAAATCGGATGAAGTATGCTCTTTTTATGGGATAAATATTCGATATCGGGAGATCGATCTATATGGCAGCTATATCCAAATAGGATCCGATCAGGACGATATTCAACAAAATGGTGTAAAGGGGTACCAAAACTCACTGTTTCAAATTTTATCCAAATCGGATGAAAAATGTTCCTTTTAACGGGAAATCGGATTATCTTTTAACGGGAAATCGGATTATATCCAAAGATGTTCCGATCTGGACGATATTCAACAAGAAGGTGTAAAGGGGTACCTAAGCTCACTGTTTCAAATTTTATCGAAATCGGATGGAAGAAAAGCTTAATTTTTTGAGACAACACCCTATATCGGGAGATCGGCTTATATGGCAGCTAAATCCAAATATGATTGGATCTCGACAACATTAGGTAGGGGTCTACCAAATCACACTGTGCCAAATTTCATCGAAATCGGATGAAAAATGCTCCTCTTATGAGCACAATTCTCTATATCGGAAGATCGGTGTATATGGCAGCTATATCCAAATATGGCCCGATCTGGACAACATTTAACAAATAGATATTGGGGTCATCCCGAACTCAATGAGCTAAATTTAATCGAAATCGGATGAAAAATACTCCTTTTATAGTCTCACTACACTATATCGGGAGATCGGTCTAGATGGCAGCTATATCCAAATATACCCGGGTATTTACCTCATTTACCTGTTAAATTCCTTTTGGGTATTTATCTACCGCCCATCTCCAGGTGTAGGCCATAGGTTATGCTACTTTCAATGTGTTGGTGCTTTCCTATTAGTAGTATTTGATTAATTATTCTCAATTGGATATGCGTGTGAGTTAGGACATGAAATCCATTTTAACTAAATTTCTTATAAGTCATTAGACAAAGCATGCTTAAAGTGTGGTTAATCAAGTTACTTATATTAGTATGCCTCCTTGTTGAGATCCTTAAATACATCATAAGTTCTGGCTATACATCTGTGTATACATTCATTTATGAAGAAAATCAATAAGAAAAAAACAAATACAAGCAGATATTGTATCTTTCGGTATATAAACTCATTTTAATTAAAACGTTGTCTACAACATTTGCTTGGAATCCCTTTTATTCAGACTCCTATCTGCAAAATATTTTCCTCTTTATGTTTATTTCATTTTTGTTTATCCATCTTTTTTCCTGTTTGTCTTGTCGGTCGATTCGTTCTTCTGCCAGCCAACCAGACAGCCAGCATGGCTGCCTGTGCTTTTTTCATGACATCCTTAATTAATAAAAACTGTCACTGTTAGCTCATATTCGGCTAAAATGAGGTATAATTTCTGATGAAAACGTGTTTTGCCCCAGAACGTCAACATCACCATTACATCTACAAAACGCCAACGCCAGAAGGAGCAGGAACAACAGAAGTAGCAACAGCAATATCACATCATTGTCAGAGGCATTCTGTCATTTATTTGCTTAACACTTCAACGTCTGACGAGTATAGAAGAACTACATCACATCCTATTGAGCAGAAGCAGATACGGGTTATGATACTATTCCATGGCAAATTAGTTCCATTGTTTTCTTTTCTCCATTGTTTTTTCTATACACCCACTTTCTTGCGAGTGAGTAAATACGGCAATGGGAAAAGTAACATGACACAGAAGCTAAACAAATACGTTGAAAATCGATTGCTTTTATTTTTGCTCCTTTTTTGAACAACGTCCATCGAAATGCAAAAAAGGGTCTGCTTTATAATTCGAGGCAGTCGTCTGTGAAATTTGTTGGTTTGTGCTTTTTATACCCTCCACCATAAGATGGGGGGTATACTAATTTCGTCATTCTGTTTGTAACTATTCGAAATATTCGTCTGAGACCCCATAAAGTATATATATTCTTGATCGTCGCGACATTCTATGTCGATCTAGCCATGTCCGTCCGTCTGTCTGTCGAAAGCACGCTAACTTCCGAAGGAGTAAAGCCAGCCGCTTGAAATTTTGCACAAATACTTCCTATGAGTGTAGGTCGGTTGGTATTGTAAATGGGCCATATCGGTCCATATTTTGATATAGCTGCCATATAAACCGATCTTGGGTCTTGACTTCTTGAGCCTCTAGAGTGCGCAGTTCTTATCCGATTGGAATAAAATTTTGCACAACGTGTTTTGTTATTATATCCAACAACTGTGCCAAGTATGGTTCAAATCGGTCCATAACCTGATATAGCTGCCATATAAACCGATCTTGGGTCTTGATTTCTTGAGCCTCTAGAGTGTGCAATTCTTATCCGATTGGAATAAAATTTTGCACGACGTGTTTTCTTATAATATCCAATAACTGTGCCAAGAATGATTCAAATCGGTTTATAACCTGATATAGCTGTCATATATACCGATCTTGGGTCTTGACATCTTGAGCCTCTAGAGGGCGGAATTCTTATCCGATTTGAATGCATTTTTGCACAAAGTGTTTTGTTATGATATCCAACAACTGTGCCAAGTGTGGTTCAAGTCGGTTCATAACCTTATATACCTGTCATATAAACAGATGTGGGGACTTGATTCCTATCCGATTTGGCAGAAATTTTTCATGAAGTATTTTATTCTTTCTTTCAACAATTGTGTCAAATAAGGTTCAAATCGGTTCATAACCTGATATAGCTGCCATATAAACCGATCTGCGATCTTGATTTCTTGAGCCTCTAGAGGTCGCAATTATTATCCGATTTGCCTGAAATTTTGTACTACGGATCCTCTCATGACCACCAACATACGTGTTTATTATGATCTGAATCGGTCTATAGCCCAATACAGCTCCCATATAAATCGATCTCTCTATTTTCTTGAGCCCCCAAAGGGTGCAATTCTTATTCGAATTGGTTGACATTTTACGCAGTTCTCCAACATGTAATTTAATTGTTGGACCACAATAGCATATCTTGATATCGCTCTAATAGCAGAGGAAATCTTTTCTCATATCCTTTTTTGCCTAAGAAGAGATGCCGGGAAAAGAACTCAACAGATGCGATCCATGGTGGAGGGTATATAAGATTCGGCCCGGCCGAACTTAGCACGCTTTTACTTGTTATTCCAGTTTTCGATGGGCAATGTCTAGACGTTGAATTAGGCAATGCCTAAGGAGTTGGAATGTTACAATCCTTTACTTTTCATAAAATATTACTTATCCCAAAGAAGGCAACGAGCTAACTTTTTATGAAAAACCATTCATTGAGGCTGGATAACTTAGCAAAAGTTTTAAGAGTTTTTTCAAGTATTTTTTCCAACAAAATTACTTTGTTTTTGAATTGGACTGTCGAGTTTTTAAGTTGGTCTGAAAAACATTATTAGAAAGTGTAAGTATAAGTTCAGCCTTTGTATCAAGGATCTAGGGGTAAGTTTAGCAGATGAAACCTATGGGATTAAAAAAACTGAATACTTATAGCACTTTGATGCTGAAATTTCTTAAATCTGGATTTGACTGAATCTAAAGACAAATGCTATGCATTTACACTGCGTTTTGATGATTTAAGTGACATACACAAGAGTACATGCTTATACATGAATGTGCATATCACACACTTTTGGTACTTTTATCGATTATTCAGCCATTAAATCGGGTTTATTTGGGATTTAAAAATAAATCCTGCAAAATTGGGTTTATTTTCGTATGGTGAAACCTGCAAACAAAACACAGGATTTAGCACTTAAATCTCGAAAAGGCCATAAATCCGGATTAAGTGGCCAATGTAAACTTACTTTTAGTGACATACCCAGATGGCATCGATGAAACAGAGGAAGAGATAGTCTAGACGGGGAATCCGTTTGAACCCTACAAGTCAACGGGATCAGATGGCGTACCGTTTACTACATAGGGCTGGATCGCATGCCATTCAACGGCCTGAGATAATTTGTAAGAGCTGCGTTTTGCTGGACTATATACCGTTCAATGAGACTTGAAATCCTTCGAGAATGAGATTGTAAAGTTCATTGCCCCGCTGATGACATCTTCATCTTGATTGGTAGCCGTTTCCTTCTTAGTATTGAGAACCTCATTCAGTGGGCGTTGAGAGGCTGTCTGGATGGGCGAGGTCCAGCCGGCTTGAAATAAGCTCCAAATGAGTGAGCTGGTATACTTCGGCAGGAGGTAGAAGATTGGTGTTTTCAGGGGACCAGTCCTTGATAGTGCAGAGGGTCCAAGTACTTGGGAGGACAAGTACTTGGTCGTGATTCCTGACCAGAAACTAAGCTGAAGATGGAACGCCAAGGAATGGGTCAAAAGGGTATTGAATGTTGACTACATTGGGCTTCATTGGGTTTGATGCGGTTGTTTGGCCGATCATCTCTTCTACGGGTGCCTGATGTGGCATCGGCCTCTGGACAACTGTTTACTTCATAGTGTGTCAGAATATACGTGGACAGTCAGGCAGAGGTGAATGCACTGGCGATGGCCCACATAAGGTCGAGACTGGGTAAAAAATGCAAAGAGCTTTTTCGAACTGGCTCAAGTTCGGCTGGGTCCTGGGCCATCAAGGGGTGAAGAAGACTGGATTAGGGATTTATTTTATCTGGTCAAAAATAAATCCCTAATTAGCCCAGATCGTGCTACGGAATCATTGACACAAAATCTTGCACTAGCAATTTTTTTGGCCCATGGACGAACCCTATGGACTTTGGAAATAATCGGTTCAGAATTAGATATAATTTCCAAATATATCTTTTATCCAATGTGCGTTTTTATACCCTCCACCATAAGATGGGGGTATACTAATTTCGTCATTCTGATTGTAACTACTCGAAATATTCGTCTAAGACCCCATAAAGTATATATATTCTTGATCGTCGTGAAATTTTACGTCGATCTAGCCATGTCCGTCTGTCCGTCCGTCCGTCTGTCTGTCGAAAGCACGCTAACTTCCGAAAGAGTAAAGCTAGCCGCTTGAAATGTTGCACAAATACTTCTTATTAGTGTAGGTCGGTTGGTATTGTAAATGGGCCATATCGCTCCATGTTTTGATATAGCTGCCATATAAACCGATCTTGGGTCTTGACTTCTTGAGCCTGTAGAGTGCGCAATTCTTATCCGATTGGAATGAAACTTTGCACGACGTGTTTTGTTATTATATCCAACAACTGTGCCAAGTATGGTTCAAATCGGTTCATAACCTGATATAGCTGCCATATAAACCGATCTGGGGTCTTGACTTCTTGAGCCTCTAGAGTGCGCAATTCTTATCCGATTGGAATGAAATTTTGCACGGCGTGTTTTGTTACGATATTCAACAACTGTGCCAAATATGGTTCAAATCGATCCATAACCTTATATAGCTGTCATATAAACCGATCTTGGGTCTTGACTTCTTGAGCCTCTAGAGAGCGCAATTCTTATCCAATTTGAATGAATTTTGGCACGTAGTATTTTGTTATGATATCCAACAACTGTGCCAAATATGGTTCAAATCGGTCCATAACCTGATATAGCTGTCATATAAACCGATCTTGGGTCTTGATTTCTTGGGTCCGATCTTGGGTCTTGATTTCTTGAGCCTCTACAGGGAGCAATTCTCATCCGATTTAATTCAAAGGTGTAAGTCAATTTCGTGATCTACTCCTAAAGACCTTTCATTCCATTCCAAGATCCAAACTGCCATGGTCGGTAAATATGTCTGATTTGGTTTTTTTTTTTTTTGGGTGGGGTCACCCACGAAACATTTTGTCCCATAATTGGATATCAGATTCGTTTTCTACTCTCAAATACCTTTAATTTGATTCCCATATTGTAGTGATTGGTCTATAAATCCGTTTGGCTGGTTTTGGGTGAGGGCGCAACTTTTAGACACCCAAATTAAATCGCTTTACCCATTTTCGAAATTTGGTGTTTTTGAAAGTTATTTTAAGGCACGGTTAGAGTGGAAAACTTAAAAAAAATAAATTTAAAAAACGAAGATAAATGGTGTATGATCAATTTCAACCACTCTGCCCTCTTTCTGTTTATGTTGGCTTCTCCAAATGAGCGCCATTTAATGGCTGTTTTCAATTGGATCAACTAAATCCATTTGAAAACAGCCAGTAGATAACTTAACAGCCAGCCCTAACTTAAATTTTAGTGCTACTACTCGGTTGGAGTGGCTTAACGCCTATAACATTGATCCTCATGTGGTAGTTGTCTATAAATGACTATATGACTACCTATTTAATAGTCATCAATTAGTCTTTTTATACCCACCACCGACGGATGGGGGTATATTCATTTTGTCATTCCGTTTGCAACACATCGAAATATCCATTTCCGACCCTATAAAGTATGTATATTCTTGATCAGCGTAAAAATCTAAGACGATCTAGACATGTCCGTCCGTCTGTCCGTCTGTCTGTTGAAATCACGCTACAGTCTTCAAAAATAGAGATATTGAGCTGAAACTTTGCACAAAATCTTTTCTTGTCCATAAGTAGGTTAAGTTCGAAGATGAGCTATATCGGACTATATCTTTATATAGCCCCCATATAGACCGATCGGCCGATTCAGGGTCTTTGGCCCATAAAAGCCACATTTACTATCCGATTTAAAAGCCACATATACTATCCGATTTTGAAATTTGGGAAAGTGAGTTGTGTTAGGCCCTTCGACATCCTCCGTCAATTTGGCTCAGATCGGTCCAGATTTGGATATAGCTGTCATATAGACCGATCCACCGATTTAAGGTTTTAGGCCCATAAAAGCCACATTTGTTATCCGATTTAGCCGAAATTTGGGGCGGTGTGTTGTGTTAGGCCCTTCAGCATCCTTGGTTAATTTGGCCCAGATTGGTCCAGATTTGGATATAGCTGCCATATAGACGGACCCTTCGATTTAGGGTCTTAGGCCCATAAAAGCCACATTTATTATCTGATTTTGCTGAAATTTGCGACAGCGTGTTGTCTTAGGCCCACCGACGTCCTCCATCAATTTGGCTCAGATCGGTCCAGATTTGGATATAGCTGCCATATAGACCGATCCTCCGATTTGGGATTTTAGGCCCATAAAAGCCACATTTTTGTTATCTGATTTTGCTGAAATTTGCGACAGTGTGTTGTCTTAGGCCCACCGACGTCCTCCATCAATTTGGCTCAGATCGGTCCAGATTTGGATATAGCTGCCATATAGACCGATCCTCCGATTTGGGATTTTAGGTCCATAAAAGCCACATTTGTTATCCGATTTTGCTGAAATTTGGGACAGTGTGTTGTGTTAGGCCCTTCGACATCCTTCGTCAATTTCGTTCAGATCGGTCCAGATTTGGATATAGCTGCCATATAGACCGATCCTCCGAATAAGGGTCTTAGGCCCATAAAAGCCACATTTATTATCTGATTTTGCTGAAATTTGGGGCGGTGTGTTGTGTTAGGCCCTTCAGCATCCTTGGTCAATTTGGCCCAGATTGGTCCAGATTTGGATATAGCTGCCATATAGACGGACCCTTCGATTTAGGGTCTTAGGCCCATAAAAGCCACATTTATTATCTGATTTTGCTGAAATTTGCGACAGCGTGTTGTCTTAGGCCCACCGACATCCTCCATCAATTTGGCTCAGATCGGTCCAGATTTGGATATAGCTGCCATATAGACCGATCCTCCGATTTGGGATTTTAGGCCCATAAAAGCCACATTTTTGTTATCTGATTTTGCTGAAATTTGCGACAGTGTGTTGTCTTAGGCCCACCGACGTCCTCCATCAATTTGGCTCAGATCGGTCTAGATTTGGATATAGCTGCCATATAGACCGATCCACCGATTTAAGGTTTTAGGCCCATAAAAGCCACATTTGTTATCCGATTTAGCTGAAATTTGGGGCGGTGTGTTGTGTTAGGCCCTTCAGCATCCTTGGTCAATTTGGCCCAGATTGGTCCAGATTTGGATATAGCTGCCATATAGACGGACCCTTCGATTTAGGGTCTTAGGCCCATAAAAGCCACATTTATTATCTGATTTTGCTGAAATTTGCGACAGCGTGTTGTCTTAGGCCCACCGACGTCCTCCATCAATTTGGCTCAGATCGGTCCAGATTTGGATATAGCTGCCATATAGACCGATCCTCCGATTTGGGATTTTAGGCCCATAAAAGCCACATTTTTGTTATCTGATTTTGCTGAAATTTGCGACAGTGTGTTGTCTTAGGCCCACCGACGTCCTCCATCAATTTGGCTCAGATCGGTCCAGATTTGGATATAGCTGCCATATAGACCGATCCTCCGATTTGGGATTTTAGGTCCATAAAAGCCACATTTGTTATCCGATTTTGCTGAAATTTGGGACAGTGTGTTGTGTTAGGCCCTTCGACATCCTTCGTCAATTTCGTTCAGATCGGTCCAGATTTGGATATAGCTGCCATATAGACCGATCCTCCGAATAAGGGTCTTAGGCCCATAAAAGGCGCATTTATTGTCCGATGTCGCAGAAATTTGGGACTGTGAATTAAGTTAAGCCCCTTGACATACTTCTGCATTATCACACAGATCGGTCCAGATTTCGATATAGCTGCACTATAGACCGATCTCTCGGTTTTAGGTTTTGCGGCCATAAAAAGCGCATTTACCGTCCGATGTTGCCAGAATTTGGGACAAAGAGTTAAGTTAAGCCTCTCCACATATTTCTGCAATTTGGTCTAGATCGATTAAGACTTGTATATAGATGCCATATAGACATTCTCTCGATTTAAAGTCTTGGCCCAATAAAAGGCGCATTTTTAATCGGATTGCACTGAAATTTGACACACTGACTTATGTTATGCTTTTCGACATCCGTGTCGTATATAGTTCAGATCGGTTTATTTTTAGATATAACTACTAAAAGGACCAATATTTTGTTATATACAATTGAACAATGACTTTTACTTATTAGTATTTGGTCCAAATCGGAACATATGTTGATATAGCTGCTATGGGGCGTAAAGTGTCAGTTTTGCACCGGATTTTGACAAAAGGTGGTTTACATATATATCCGAGGTGGTGGGTATCCAAAGTTCGGCCCGGCCGAACTTAACGCCTTTTTACTTGTTTTAAATCAAATCAAATTGCAGTATTAAACGATTTTCTGTGATAAAGAACTAATTTGCCAGTCTATATACTTGGTGCGGTGGCGATAGTTCTTTCTATTAAAGCATGTAAAACTTTTGAACAAAAAAGTGTTGCCCAACAAAGCGTCGTCGTCTTGTCTATCGATGAGCTGAAAATGGTTGCATTTTTAACGTTAAGGTTTGCAACTCCTCCTATCACGCTGAACGTCATAATTTTTGGGGTATGGCAGGCTACATTTATTTGTGTCCCCACACATTAAATAAATCATACAGGGTCCTGTTAGGTCATTATGATTGATCGACTGTTTATGGGTGCAGAATTAAAATATCAGATTTGCAGTCAACAAACTTATACCTCTAATTTAACCTCATATAGACACTTCACCAAACTGCTGCATATTCCAAATGCAGCAGTTTGATGAAGTGTGTCTATATGAGGGTTGTGCGCCACAACCCGTCTGACTCTGCTCAAAAATGTATATCATTTGATCCCCCATTGTTTTAATAGGTAAAATATATTTGGAAGCGATTTTGGAGGTAAAGCGCCAGGGGTTGGGGCAACTTGCAAATAGTTAGACATCATTTTTTATGTCATACTAGCTGGACCGGGCCCGCTCCGCTGCGCCTTCTTTTACTTTATATGGAACAAAATTCTCTTGGGAATATATATTTTCCAAATCTTTTAATGAAATACCATGCTACGAAAGAAGTATATTGCTTGACAAACAGTTTAACGATATAAATGCCTTTATCTAAATTCCATATGACCTTTATTGGTCTACGAATTTTAGTTTAGATGTAAGGTGTACTCTATTCTTAAAATACTTTATTTCAGCCCGATATTTTCATGATGTCTGATTTAGGGGTGTTTTCGGGGGTGAGGTGGTTCGCAGACACTTGGCCTTCAAAAAATATCAGCATCGTGCTCTTCTCTCCAATATCATTTATGTAAACCCCATATTGTCACTGGTTTAAGGGGAGTTTACACGATGAGGCGTCCTCCAAACACATGGCCCCAAAATTGGTTATAAAAATCGTTTTCTAATCTTAAATACCTTTCATTTGAGCCACATATTGGCATAGTCGAAAAATTTTTATCCTTTGGCGGGTGTTTTGGGGAAGGGGTGATGCCCTTAATACATGGTCCTACATTTGAATATCAAATTCCCATTCTACTCCCAAATACCTACATTACTTTTTGTGGGGTATTTTGGGAAAGGAGTGGATCCCCAGAAAATTAGTCCCGAAAGTGGGTATCAATTCTTGCTCTACACTCCAATTATTTTCAATTAAACCCCACATTGACATGGTCGGTAAATATGCCCGATTTAGGGGCCCTGAAAATATATCAGCAACGTGCTCTATTCTCAAATATTTGAACCCCATATTGCCATTGGTCTCAAAATTGGATATCAAATTTGTTTTTTAATCTCAAATACCATTCACTTAAACCCCTTATTGAAAAAGACTGCAAATATGGCCGGTTTGGGTATGGGCGCTAAAAACTATGAATATCGAGCTCCACAGTCTTGAAGACCCAAATTGTCTTGGTGAGCGAATACGTTACTTGAGGGTTGTTATGGTGGTGGGACAACGCCTAGATATTGTAGTTGGTCCCGAATGTTGATGTCAGATTCATGGTCTACTCCCATATACCCCACATTTGAGCTCCATTTTTCCATAGTCGGCAAATATGTCCAGTTTGGGTGGAGGTGTTTTGGGGATGGGCAACTCAGTGACTTGGCTTTGCAAAAAATATATATCAGATTAATCTAAAATACCTCTTACTTGAGCCTTATATTGCAATGGTCACCCAATACTTCCTATTTGGGTGGTTTATGGGTGTGGGGTGACCCCATATTGATATCAGATTAGTGCTTTATTCCCAAAGACCTTCCATTTGAGCCCCATATTGCTATTGTAGTAAATTTGTCCTCTTTGGGGGTTGTTTTTGGTCCCACATTTGGATATCAGATTCGTATTCTACTCAAAAATACCTTTTATTAAAGCCCCATATTGGAATGGTCAGTAAATAAGTAATGTTTGGGAGTTGTTTTGGGACGGCGGTAAGCCCCAGAAACTTTGTCCCTAATTTGGATATCAGAATCGTATTTTACTCGCAAATACCTCTCATTTGAGTCCCGTATTGCTATGGTCGGTAAATACTACCGATTTAGGGGTGTTTGAAGGGTTGGGGTGGTTCCCCAAACCCTAAGTCCGACAATTGAATAGCAGATACATTTTCTTCTCTTAAATATAATTCATTTGAGTCCCATATTATCGTGATTGGTCTATAAATATATTTGCCCTGCCCCCTAGGTACCCCACCCCCCCCCCCCCCCCCCCCGAAATTAGGATACAAAATTTTTATACCCTCCACCATAAGATGGGGGGTATACTAATTTCGTCATTCTGTTTGTAACTACTCGAAATATTCGTCTGAGACCCCATAAAGTATATATATTCTTGATCGTCGTGAAATTTTATGTCGATCTAGCCATGTCCGTCCGTCTGTCCGTCCGTCCGTCCGTCCGTCCGTCCGTCCGTCCGTCTGTCTGTCGAAAGCACGCTAACTTCCGAAGGAGTAAAGCTAGCCGCTTGAAATTTTGCACAAATACTTCTTATTAGTGTAGGTCGGTTGGTATTGTAAATGGGCCATATCGGTCCATGTTTCGATATAGCTGCCATATAAACCGATCTTGGGTCTTGACTTCTTGAGCCTCTAGAGACCGCAATTCTTATCCGATTGGAATGAAATTGTGCACGACGTGTTTTGTTATGATATCCAACAACTGTGCCAAGTATGGTTCAAATCGGTCTTTAACCTGATATAGCTGCCATATAAACCGATCTTGGGTCTTGACTTCTTGAGCCTCTAGAGAGCGCAATTCTTATCCGATTGGAATGAAATTTTGCACGACGTGTTTTGTTATGATATCCAACAACTGTGCCAAGTATGGTTCAAATCGGTCCATAACCTGATATAGCTGCCATATAAACCGATCTCGGGTCTTGACTTCTTGAGCCTCTAGAGTGCGCAATTCTTATCCGATTTGAATGAATTTTTGCACGAAGTATTTCGTTATGATATCCAACAACTGTGCCAAGTATGGTTGAAATCGGTTCATAACCTGATATTGCTGTCATATAAACAGATCTGGGGATTTGACTTCTTGAGCTTCTAGAGGGCGCAATTCCTATCCGATTTGGCTAAAATTTTGCATGACGTATTTTATTTTTACTTTCAACAACTATGTCAAAACAGGTTCAAATCGGTTCATAACCTGATATAGCTACCATAAAAACCGATCTGGGATCTTGACTTCTTGACCCCTAGAGGTCGCAATTATTATCCGATATGCCTGAAATTTTATACGATGGATCCTCTCATGACCATCAACAAACGTGTTTATTATGGTCTGAATCGGTCTATAGCCCGATACAGATCCCATGTAAATCGTTCTCTCTATTTGACTTCGTGAGCCCCAATGGGCGCAATTCTTATACGAATTGGCTGAAATTTTACACAGGTCTCCAACATATAATTTAATTGTGGTCCGAACCGGACCATATCTTGATATCGTTTTAATAGCAGAGCAACTCTTTTCTTATATCCTTTTTTGCCTAAGAAGAGATGCCGGGAAAAGAACTCGACAAATGCGATCCATGGTGGAGGGTATATAAGATTCGGCCCGGCCGAACTTAGCACGCTTTTACTTGTTATTTTTAGGTTACTTTAAGATAGCACACAAAATTTTGCATAAATCGCACAACCCGAAACCGATCTGGCGTTTCTGAAAATTAAGGTAACGGGGAGGGTCCGACCCCCTTTCAGATATCAAAAAATGTAGTACCCTATTTTCACCACGGGATCATTATGCACGATCTGTGAAAATCTCGAGAAAATCGGTTCAGCCGTTTTTGAGTCTATAATGAACACACAAACATACAAACAAACACAAATTGATTTTTATACCCTCCACCATAAGATGGGGGGTATACTAATTTCGTCATTCTGTTTGTAACTACTCAAAATATTCGTCTGAGACCCCATAAAGTATATATATTCTTCATCGTCGTGACAGTTTATGTCGATCAAGCCATGTCCGTCCGTCGGTCTGTCCGTCCGTCCGTCTGTCTGTCTGTCGAAAGCACGCTAACTTCCGAAGGAGTAAAGCTAGCCGCTTGAAATTTTGCACAAATACTTCTTATTAAAGTAGGTCGGTTGGTATTGCAAATGGGCCATATCGGTCCATGTTTTGATATAACTGTCATATAAACCGATCTTGGGTCTTGCCTTCTTGAGCCTCTAGAGTGCGCAATTCTTATCCGATTGGAATGAAATTTTGCACGACGTGTTTTGTTATGATATCCAACAACTGTGCCAAGTATGGTTCAAATCGGTTTATAACCTGATATAGCTGCCATATAAACCGATCTGGGATCTTGACTTCTTCAGCCTCTAGAGGGCGCAATTCTTATCCGATTGAAATGAATTTTGGCACGTAGTATTTTGTTATGATATCCAACAACTGTGCCAAGTATGGTTTAAATCGGTCTATAACCTGATATAGCTGTCATATAAACCGGTCTTGGGTCTTGACTTCTTGAGCCTCTAGAGGGCGCAATTCTTATCCGATTTGAGTGAATTTTGGCACGACGTGTTTTGTTATGATATCCAACAACTGTGCCAAGTATGGTTTAAATCGGTTCATAACCTGATATAGCTGTCATATAAACCGATCTGGGATCTTGACTTCTTAAGCCTGTAGAGGTCGCAATTATTATCCGATTTGCCTGAAATTTTGTTCGACGGATTCTCTCATGACCATCAACATACGTGTTTATTATGGTCTGAATCGGTCTATACCCCGATACAGCTCCCATATAAATCGATCTCTCTATTTTACTTCTTGAGCCCCCAAAGGGCGCAATTCTTATTCGAATTGTCTGACATTTTACACAGGTCTCCAACATATAATTTAATTGTGGTCCAAACCGGACCATATCTTGATATCGTTCTAATAGCATAGCAAATCTTTTCTAATATCCTGTTTTGCCTAAGAAGAGATGCCGGGAAAAGAACTCGACAAATGCGATTCATGGTGGAGGGTATATAAGATTCGGCCCGGCCGAACTTAGCACGCTTTTACTTGTTATATATAAGACTACATTAACCCGATCCCGCTCCGCTGCGCCTTTTTATACCCACCACCGACGGTGGGGGTATATTCATTTTGTCATTCCGTTTGCATCACATCGAAATATCCATTTCCGACCCTATAAAGTATATATATTCTTGATCAGCGTTAAAATCGAAGACGATCTAGACACGTCCGTCCGTCTGTCCGTCTGTCTGTTGAAATCACGCTACAGTCTTCTAAAATAGAGATATTGAGCTGAAACTTTGCACAGAATATTTTCTTGTCAATAAGCAGGTTAAGTTCGAAGATGGGCTATATCGGACTATATCTTGATATAGCCCCCATATAGACCGATCCGCCGATTTAGGGTCTTAGGCCCATAAAAGCCACATTTATTATCCGATTTTGCTGAAATTTAGGACGGTGAGTTGTTTTAGGCCCTTCGACATCCTCCGTCAATTTGACTCAGATCGGTCCAGATTTGGATATAGCTGCCATATAGACCGATCCGCCGACTTAGGGTCCTAGGCCCATAAAAGCCACATTTATTATCCAATTTCGCTGAAATTTGAGACAGTGAGTTGTCTTAGGCCCTTCGACATCTTCCGTCAATATGGCTTAGATCGGTTCAGATTTGGATATAGCTGCCATATAGACCGATCCTCAAATTTAGGGTCTTAGGCCCATAAAACCCGCATTTATTGTCCGATTTTGCTATAATTTGGGACAGTGAGTTGTGTTAGGCCCTTTAACATCCTCCGTCAATTTGGCTCAGATAGGTCCAGATTTGGATATAGCTGCCATATACACCGATACTCCGATTTGGGGTCCTAGGCCCATAAAACACGCATTTATTGTCCGATGTCGCCGAAATTTGGGACAGTGAGTTAAGTTAAGCCCCTTGACATACTTCTGTATTATCGCACAGATCGGTCCAGATTTGGATATATCTGCCATATAAACCGATCTCTCGGTTTTAGGTTTTGGGGCCATAAAAAGCGCATTTATTGTTCGATGTTGCCGAAATTGTGGACAAAGAGTTAAGTTAAGCCCTCCACATATTTCTGCTATGAGTTTTGCATCGCATTTTAACGAAAGGTGGTTTACATATATACCCGAGGTGGTGGGTATCCAAAGTTCGGCCCAGCCGAACTTAACGCCTTTTTACTTGTTTTACTTTATATGGAACAAAATTATCCTTTGAATATTTATTTTCGACAATTAAAGAGCTATTAGTGAATTACCATGCTACGAAAATAATATATGTATATCGCAAAAGCATAGCAAAATAAATGCCTTTATCTGAATCCCATATGATCTTTACTGGTATATGAATTCGCTCGCAGGGTTTAGGGTCATTAAGATTTGGGTATTAGATATACTCCATTATTAAAAGTCTAGGGGTGTTTTCGGGGCTGAGGTGGTCCCTTAAACTCTTGGTGCAGAAAAAAATATCAGCATAGTGCTGTTCTCTCAAATACCATTTATTTACACCTAATATTGCATTGGTTTAAGGAAAGTTTATGGGATGAGGCGTCCTCAAACATTTGGCCCTAAATTTTCTAGTCTTTGGGGGGTATTTTGGGAAAGGGGCGGTGCCCCAAATATATGGTCCCACATTTGGATATCAGATACCCTATTCTACCCCCAAATACCTTTATTTGAGACCCATATTTCGATGGTCAGTAAATAATTGTTGTTTTTGGGGTGTTTTGGGAATTGGTGGACCCCCAATACCTTTCATTTGAGCCCCACATTGACAAAGTTGGTAAATATGCCCGATTTAGGAGTGTTTTGGGGAGTGGGGTGGTTCCCCAAACGCTTAGCCCTGAAAATATATCAGCATCGTGCTCTACTCTCAATTATCATTTATTTCAGCCCCATATTGCCATTGGCCTCAAAATTGGATATCAAAATCGTTTTCTAATCTCAAATAATTTCCCCTTATTGCAAAAGTCAGCAAATATGCCCGAGTTAGGGTGTGGGCCCTAAAAACTTTCAATACCGAGATCAACTTTAAGACCCAAATTTTCTTAGTGATTCCAAAATCGTATTCTATACTTAAATACCTTTTATTTGAGCCCCATATTGCCATGATCAGTAAATAAGTCCCGTTTGGGGGGTGTTTTGCGAAAGAGGTGCACCCCCAGAACCTTGATCCCACATTTGAATACCAAGGTCAGTAAATATGTCCGATTTAGAGGTGTTTAGGGGTTTGGGGTGGTCCATCAAACCCTTAGTCCAACAATTGGATAGCAGATACGTTTTCTACTCTTAAATATTGGGTTGCCCAAAAAGTATTTGCGGATTTTTAAAAAAAAATAATTGCATTTTTAATAAAACTTAGATTGAACTTAATTCAAATATATATTTGCCATTTTGTTCGATAACCTTTTGCCATCTTCCTGGCAAATTTAATACTCCACGCTCATAGAACTTCTGGCCTTTGTCTGCAAAAAACTGAAACAAGTGCGATTTTATAGCCTCATCATTGCCGAAAGTTATACCATTTAAGGAGTTCTGCAAAGATCGAAATAAATGGTAGTCTGATGGTGCAAGGTCAGGGCTATATGGTGGATGCATCAAAAGTTCCCAGCCAAGCTCACTCAGTTTTTGGCGAGTGACCAAAGATGTGTGCGGTCTAGCGTTGTCCTGGTGGAATATGACACCTTTACGATTGACCAATTCTGGTCGCTTCTCCTTGATGGCTGTATTAAATTTGTCCAATTGTTGACAGTAAACATCCGAATTAATCGTTTGGTTCCTTGGAAGCAGCTCAAAATATACCACACCCTTCCAATCCCACCAAACAGACAGCATAACCTTCTATTGGTGGATATCAGCCTTTGAAGTGGTTTGAGCTGGTTCACCATGCTTGGACCATGATCGTTTTCGACTAACGTTGTTGTAAACAATCCATTTTTCATCTCCAGTTATGATTCGTTTTAAAAACAGATCGAATTCATTGCGTTTAAGGTGCATATTACAAGCGTTGATTCGGTTTGTTAAATGAATTTCTTTCGATACATGTGGTACCCATATTAAAATTGACGCCAAACAAACAAATGTATACAAAATTGCGCGCACTTTTTTTTCTATAGCAAGCTAAAAGTAACAGCTGATAACTGACAGAAGAAAGAATGCAATTACAGAGTCACAAGCCGTTGAAAAAATTTCTCAACGCCGACTATATTACTACTAAATAGTTGATTATAGGGAAACTGTCTAATAGACAAAGTAGCGCCAGAAGAGGTTGTCACTGTTATGCATTCGTCGGATGCTTTGGGAAAATTGTGTCTGAGTCGAAAATCCTTTGGGCGATAAAAAATGTCTACTCCTTTAAGTCGCCAGGCCATGGTGACGTATCACCGGTATAACTACACGCTGTGTCCGATAGACTGGCTTGGGGAGATGTACTCTGAGAGACCCAAAGGCCATTATCATTCCAAAAGCAGAAAAACCATACCACATGAAGACAACAAATTTTCGTCCTATTAGTCTGTCATCCGTTATGCTGAAGATTCTAGAATGGATGATAGCAACATATCCAATGGCTGCTGGTTGTATGCACCGGATTGACCCCATGGAATCTTCATCGCAAGTGCTGCCGCCTCAGTGTACGTGTTCGTCATTGGAGAGGCATATCTCCGCACGCTTCTTGTCCGTGCCGTGGTTGAAAAGAACCCCGGATCCTGGTTCTGTTCGGTTTGCCAGAGCCGCCTACAACATTATTTGATTGTTACTATCATAAAGTTTTTATACCCACCATCATAGGAGGGGTGTACTAACCTCTAGTCATTCCGTCTGTAACAACTCGAAATATTGACCTGCGACCCCATAAAGTACGTATATTCCGGGTCGTCTTGACATTTTATGTCGATCTAGCCATGCCCGTCCGTTCGTTCTTCCGTCTGTTTAAATCACGATATCTGTCGAAAGAACGAAGATATCCGTTGAAATTTTGCACAAAGATTTCTTAGTGATGTGGGTTATAAGGGATTGTAATTGGGCCCTTTCGGCTCAAATTTGGATATACATATCTCTGATAAAAACCGATTTCCTGATTTTACTTCTTGAGCCACTAGAAGCGGCAATTTTTGTCCAATTTGGCTTGCATGGAGTATTTTGTTATGACTTCCAAGGATCTTGCCAAGTACGGTCATAATCGGTCAATAACCTCATATAGAACCCACATAAACCGATCAACCGATTTGAGTTCTTGAGCCATTGAAAGTCGCATTTGCTGAAATTTCGCACTAAATGTATTATTATGACTTCCAACTACTATGGGATTTGGCTGAATTCTGCACAGTGGGTTTTGTTATGACTTCCAACTACTGTGCGAAGTACGGTCGAAATCGGTCTATAATCTAGTATAGCTCTCTATGAACCGATCTTCCTATCAGTCTTCTACAAATTTCATTTGAGGAAACTTATTACAGAATCATGGTGATAGGTTCCCAAGATTCGCCCCGGCCGAATTTAAGTGTTTTGCCTCATATATCAAAGTTCAGTAGATGTGTAAGCAATTGCGCTTGAAATGTTAAAATGATTCTACTATTTCAGGACTAATAATATTGCATTAAAATTGATTTTAGTAATAACCTTTAAATCCATTGGTGATTATGTCTTATTATAGTCAATTTGTGCCATTATATCATCCATTACAATTACACCATCTACGAGCACACCAATACTATCCGAATGGGTGGTAGTTTTATAAGCGATTTAAGCACACAACAAGACCACACCCCAAATCATTCAATCTGCAAATGGCTACGTCAACTCCTTCCTGACTGCCGCATGACTGGAATAAAAGTATCTAAGGCTGAAATGTAATAACGACTTTTCCCAGTTCTAATCCAAAATAATTTATTACATTTCGTGTTTAGTTCAAGCATATCGAACTTATTAAAACTCTTCAAGGATCCCAAAGGATGAATTAAAATGGTAGGAGTGAGCAAAGCATAATCAAAAATACGCTAATCGGCAATGAATAGGGATTATGTTGCTCTCGATGATCCACAAATGTTCAGATTTTTGTCGTTACAGAATTCGACAAACCAAGTTTTAGTTCTCGATTTATTAAATTGTAGTTTTTAAAAGAAAAATAACTAAAAAATATGAAGTCATAGCAAATCGTCAAATACAAAATTTAGGGGCTCAAGAAATCAAATCGGTATGTCGATTTTTATGGGAGCTTAGTCAAAACATGAACTGACTTACCATCTGAACCGACTTACAGCAATAAGAATTGTTTGTGGAAATTTTCGAGCGACTACTGAAAATACCATTCGAAGTATTACTTTAACCTTGCATTGGAATATATTGGGTTGCCAAAAAGTAATTGCGGATTTTTTAAAAGAAAGTAAATGCATTTTTAATAAAACTTAGAATGAACTTTAATCAAATATATAATTGCCATTTTGTTCGATAACCTTTTGCCATCTTTCTGGCAAATTTAGTATTCCACGCTCATAGAACTTCTGGCCTTTATCTGCAAAAAACTGAACCAAGTGCCTCATCATTGCCGAAAGTTTTACCATTTAAGGAGTTCTGCAAAGATCGAAATAAATGGTAGTCTGGTGGAGCAAGGTCAGGGCTATATGGTGGATGCACCAAAAGTTCCCAGCCAAGCTCACTCAGTTTTTGGCGAGTGACCAAAGATGTGTGCGGTCTAGCGTTGTCCTGGTGGAATATGACACCTTTACGATTGACCAATTCTGGTCGCTTCTCCTTGATGGCTGTATTCAATTTGTCCAATTGTTGACAGTAAACATCCGAATTAATCGTTTGGTTCCTTGGAAGCAGCTCAAAATATACCACACCCTTCCAATCCCACCAAACAGACAGCATAACCTTCTATTGATGGATATCAGCCTTTGAAGTGGTTTGAGCTGGTTCACCATGCTTGGACCATGATCGTTTTCGACTAACGTTGTTGTAAACAATCCATTTTTCATCTCCAGTTATGATTCGTTTTAAAAACGGATCGAATTCATTACGTTTAAGGTGCATATCACACGCGTTGATTCGGTTTGTTAAATGAATTTCTTTCAATACATATGGTACCCATATTAAAATTGACGCCAAACAAACAAATGTAAACAAAATTTCGCGCACTTTTTTCTAAAGCAAGCTGAAAGTAACAGCTGATAACTGACAGAAGAAAGAATGCAATTACAGAGTCACAAGCCGTCTTTCAACATTCAGTGCGTATAAGTAGAACGCAGTTTCTGTTACGAGTGAGTATTGGTATTTTTCAAAGAAATTAAGTGATGTGAAAAAGAGAGTAACATATTTATTTTCCTCTGGATGCCCAAACAGGTATAAATATTGTAGATATTAGTGGTGAAACTATAATTATTTATTGCCCGCTATCAATGAAAAGGGCGGCTGAAGTTCAAAAAGCGTTTTTATACCCACCACCGACTTAAGGCGTGTTTTAATTTTGTCACTCCGTTTGCAATACAGTGAAACATCAATTTTCGAGCATACATATTTTTGATCGTCATAAAATCTGAAGACGACTTAACGATGTCTATGTGTCTGTCCGTCTATGGTAATTACGCTAAGCCTTTAAAAGTTAAGATATCGAACTGACATTTAGCAAAGTTAATCATTTACTTATTTTCTTCCAAATGACAGTAGTAACGTAGAATACTCCTCTAATCCAGTATCCTTTACCAAAGAATATGGGCGAAGATATTTGACAACCCAATTTGTCAAAACTTCGGTGCAAGATTTTTTCGCCTCTTGATTTGGCCCTATTCCCGTTTCATGTTCGTCAAAGAACAGCATTCTTGTTTATTTAAATTCTAATTTCGTCATTCTGTTTGTAACTACTCGAAATATTCGTCTGAGACCCCATAAAGTAAATATATTCTTGATCGTTGCGACATTTTATGTCGATCTAGCCATGTCCGTCTGTCCGTCCGTCCGTCCGTCCGTCCGTCCGTCCGTCTGTCCGGCGAAAGCACGCTAACTTCCGAAGGAGTAAAGATAGCCGCTTGAAATTTTGCACAAATACTTCTTATTAGTGTCGGTTGGTATTGTAAATGGGCCATATCGGTCCATGTTTTGATATAGCTGCCATATAAACCGATGTTGGGTCTTGACTTCTTGAGCCTCTAGAAGGCGCAATTCTTATCCGATTTGACTGAATTTTTGTACGTAGTATTTTGTTATGATACCCAACAACTGTGCCAAGAATGGTTCAAATCGGTCCATAACCTCATATATCTGCCATACAAACCGATCTTGGGTCTTGACTTCTTGACTTCTTGAGCCTCTATAGTACGCAATTCTTATCTGATTGGAATGAAATTTTGCACGACGTGTTTTGTTATAATATACAACAACTGTGCCAATTATGGTTCAAATCGGTTTATAACCTGATATAGCTGCCATATAAACCGATCTTGGGTCTTGAATTCTTGAGCCTCTATAGTGCGCAATTCTTTTCCGATTAGAATGAAATTTTGCACGACGTGTCTTGTTATAATATACAACAACTGTGCCAATTATGGTTCAAATCGGTTCATAGCCTGATATAGCTGCCACATAAACCGATCTGTGATCTTGACTTCTTGAGCCTCTAGAGATCGCAATTATTATCCGATTTGCCTGAAATTTTGTACGACGGATTCGCTCATGTCCATCAACATACGTGTTAATTACGGTCTCCCATATAAATCGATCTCTCTATTTTAATTCTTGAGCCCCCAAAGGGCGCAATTCTTATCCGAATTGGCTGACATTTTACACAGGTCTCCAACATACAATTTAATTGTGGTCCAAACCGGATCATATATTGATATCGCTCTAATAGCAGCGCAAATCTTTTCGTATATCCTTTTTTGCCTAAGAAGAGATGCCGGGAAAAGAACTCGACAAATGCGATCCATGGTGGAGGGTATATAAGATTCGGCCCGGCCGAACTTGTTTTAACTATTTTTCTTTCTTAACAACAATCTTCTCACAAATTTACATGGTGCGCCACTAGTAATAAGAAAATACTTATAGTACTACAGTAAAGTGAGAACAAGAAAACAAATAAATATGTTACTCACCCCAAAACTATAAACAGCTGTTTCTCTCTGTTATTCTTCAGTGAATTCGCACAAGCAAAGCCATACCATCACTACTACACTCAGTCTCTCGTGTACACCAATAGTATAATGTACGTCCCTGCAAACATTTTCTATCGTGCGAGTCACTAAATCTGCACTCAAGGAAGTTGAAAACAATCTCAGGCGATATAATTTTTATACCCTCCACCATAAGATGTGGGGTATACTAATTTCGTCATTCTGTTTGTAACTACTCGAAATATTCGTCTGAGACCCCATAAAGTATATATATTCTTGATCGTCGTGACATTTTATGTCGATCTAGCCATGTCCGTTCTTCTGTCCGTCCGTCCGTCTGTCTGTCGAAAGCACGCTAACTTCCGAAGGAGTAAAGCTAACCGCTTGAAATTTCGATCGGTGATGGGTGGTGCGATTTAAGGAAATTTTGTGTGCTCTCTTAAAGTAACCTAAAAATAAAAATTTGGTATCCAAATTTCGGATGGGGTACCTACAATAGCAATATGGGGCTCAAATGAAAGGTCTTGGGTGGAAAGCATGAATCCGATATCAATATTCGGGAAAAAATGTGTATGGGGCCACCCCACCCCCATAACATTCCAATATTGGGGCTATTATAAGAAGTATTTTAGAGTAGAACACGAATCTGATATATATATTTACACGGCCGTTCAGTGACTTGGCCCTCAAAAACACCACCGAAACCGGTCATGTTTGCAGACTATGGAAATATGAGTCTCAAATGAAGAGTATTTGGGAGTAAACCACGAATTTGATATCAACATTCGGGACCAACTGCCTATGGGACGTCCCACCCCCATAACAACGCCCAAATAGGACGTATTTGCTCACCATGACAGTTTTAGGTCTTAAAGGGAGTGGATCTCGATATTGATAGTTTTTAGGGCCCATAGACATATTTGCTGACTTTTGCAATAAGGGGTTTAAATGAAAAGTGTTTGAGATTAGAAAACGAATTTTATATCCAATTTTGAGGCCAATGGCCATGTGGGGTTCTAATAAATGATAATTGAGAGTAGAGCAATATGCGGATATATGGGGCTCAAATTAAAGGTATTGGGGGTCTACCCCTTCCCTAAAACACCCCACAAGCAACAATTATTTACTGACCATCGCAATATGAGAAGGTATTTGGGAGTTGAATACGAATCTGATATCCAAATGTGGGACAATGTATTTGGGGCACCGCCCCTTTCCCAAAACAGCCCCCAAAGAGTACAAAATTTGGGGCGAAATGTTTAAGGACGCCTCATCCCATAAACTCCCTTTAAACCAATGCCAATATGGGGTTTAAATAAATGGTATTTGAGAGAAGAGCACGTTGCTGATATTTTCTGGGCCAAGAGTCTAACCTTATCCCCGAAAACACCCCTAAATCGGACATCATGACAATATCGAGCTGATATAAAGATTTGTAATAATGGAGTATATCTACTACCCAAACGTTAATGACCCTAAACCCTGCGAGCGAATTCATAGACCAGTAAAGATCATATGGGATTCAGATAATGGCATTTATATTGCTATGCTTTGCGATATATTGGGTTGGCTTGTGATTCTGTAATTGCATTCTTTCTTCTGTCAGTTATCAGCTGTTACTTTTAGCTTGCTTTAGAAAAAAAGTGCGCGAAATTTTGTTTACATTTGTTTGTTTGGCGTCAATTTTATTATGGGTACCACATGTATTGAAAGAAATTCATTTAACAAACCGAATCAACGCTTGTGATATGCACCTTAAACGCAATGAATTCGATCTGTTTTAAAAACGAATCATAACTGGAGATGAAAAATGGATTGTTTACAACAACGTTAGTCGAAAACGATCATGGTCTAAGCATGGTAAACCAGCTCAAACCACTTCAAAGGCTGATATCCACCAAAAGAAGGTTATGCTGTCTGTTTGGTGGGATTGGAAGGGTGTGGTATATTTTGAGCTGCTTCCAAGGAACCAAACGATTAATTCGGATGTTTACTGTCAACAATTGGACAAATTGAATACAGTCATCAAGGAGAAGCGACCAGAATTGGTCAATCGTAAAGGTATCATATTCCACCAGGACAACGCTAGACCGCACACATCTTTGTTCACTCGCCAGCAACTGAGTGAGCTTGGCTGGGAACTTTTGATGCATCCACCATATAGCCCTGACCTTGCACCATCAGACTACCATTTATTTCGATCTTTGCAGAACTCCTTAAATGGTAAAACTTTCGGCAATGATGAGGCTATAAAATCGCACTTGGTTCAGTTTTTTGCAGATAAAGGCCAGAAATTCTATGAGCGTGGAATACTAAATTTGCCAGGAAGATGGCAAATTGCCACGTCATCAGCATACGCGACCACTTTTATGCCTTTCTCTTCCTGAGACAATAATATATTGTTAATGGCTATATTCCAAAGTAGAGGAGACAGTACACCTCCTTGAGGAGTTCCTCTGCTGACCCATCTTTTTAGATCCACAGATGCCAAGTCTGCCGTAATGAATCTTTTGGTAAATAAGTTCTTAATAAACTTTCTTACGGTAGAGTTGATGCCTAGAAACTACAACTCCTTCATGATTGACGCAGGTTTTTCAATGTCAAGAAATGCTTCCCTTGTATATTCCTTGACAGCGAGAAAACCCTCTATGTAGCCGACTAGGTCGTGAGGGGTTATTTCAGTGGATTTGCCTTTAGTATATGCATGCTGCTGCCGCGAAAGGCCATCTCCAGGGATCTTTGCCCTAAGATATATTTCTATCAACCTCTCAAGAGTCTTCAGCATAAAGGATGACAGAGTAATAAGTCCAAAATCTTTCGCTTTTGTGTGGTAGGGTTTTCCTGCTTTCGGAATGAAAATGACCTTCGTGTCCCTCCATCCCACAGGTATATATGACATTCTGATACAAGCAGAATATATGTTCCTAAGCCAAGGAACCAGTCTATCAGACACTGCTTGTAATTCAATCGGTGATACATAGTCAGGGCCTGAAGACTTAAAGGAGTTGAAACTTCTTATCGCCCAAAGGATACCAGTGACAACCTCTTCTGGCGCCGCGTTGTCCGTTGGAGAATTTCCCGGGAAATGTGTATCAACGAGTAGTTCTAGCGTTTTCTCACTAGACATGGTCCATACATTCTCTGACTTCTGGATATACCCAACCGTAATAAGTCTCGAGGACAGAATCTTCCAAAGCCTAGAGGCCTCAGATGTATCCTCCACGGAGCTGCAGAATTCTATCCAGCATTTTTTTCTGAGCCTTTCTCAGCTCGCCCTTATATTTTCTTAGCTCAGCCTTTTAGATTTCCTAATCGTGTGGTGCTATTGTGGCTTTTGCTCTATTGAAGAGTTTTCTGCAGTCTTTCCTTAGACCAACCAGCTCTGGGGTCCACCATGGCAGTAGCTGTTTGCCCCTTGGCTTGGCACTAGGGCATGCTGACACCAGCGAGTCATTCAGGGCCTTCCTGATTCGCTTAAACATTATGTCTATATCCTCCATGGTTTCCACTTCCTTTTCTAGTCTAGAAGAGAAAGTGATGCAGAATTTGTACCGAAATTTATCCCAATCCGCCTTTCTTCTGTTTAGCCGAGGGACCACTACTCCAGTATTTTCTCTAAGGCTAAAACTAATAAAACGATGATCAGAGAAGCTGTGGTCGTCCAACACTTCCCATCCGCATATTCTTCCACTTATATCATTCGATGCAAAGGTAATATCGAAAACCTCCTGCCTGTTCCTGGTAATAAAAGTCGGTTTATCCCCCTTATTACAAATTGCCAGATTGCAACTTATAATATATTCAAAAAGCAGCTCACCCCTTTCGTTGACATCCGAACTTCCCCATATTTGGTGATGAGCATTAGCATCACTGAGAAAAACATTTAGACCACGCTTTGCAAGAATACAAGCTCTGTGTCTTTCATTCCCCGTACCCTTGAGAAGTTTAAATCCCGGAATTCTTAGTCCACGTACCATTCCTCCACACACCCATGGTTCCTGGATAAGAACCACGCTAAATCCCCCTGCCATCAGGATGACCTTTAGTGCCGCCGAAGCGGCCTCACAATGGTGGAGATTTATCTGTAAAAACCGGACCATAGTCAGGATTCAGAACTTCCACCACTGTTGTGTTATCCTCGTCTTCTGACTCCCCCAGGAGTTCATCCTCACAAGATTCGTTAGAACTTGTCATGATGAGCTTCGTAGGCCTCCAGTAGCGGGTGAGAAAGCTGTCGAACCACTCTTCCTCAGGACACTGGGCACTTGCGGTGTGGGCGATTTCTCCGTAGATTTCACTAACTGCTGCTGTCGAAGTACTTTCTGAGTTCCGTTCTTCCCCGCTGGCGCGCACTTGGAGTCCAGTCCAACTTTGTGACCCACCCACACAAGGCATATCGGGTCCCGTTTCGATGCCATCCCCTCCTATCTCGATTGTGGCAGGGGGATTTTCAGTCTCCTGCAATCCGTCAGACTAGCGATGTGGTCGATAGTTCCTCAGGCAAGTGTTCAGGAACAACTGCTGAGTCGTCTCCTGATTCCCCTACTTCACCGCTTCCATAGATTAGTTTCAACTTGTTGAATCCGTAGAATACAACCCCTTCAGACTTTTTGAGGACAGCCGGAGTTTAGTACGAACGCTGCATGTCCCCGGTCATCATCAGCCTCATCCTAAGCCTAGTGCTGCACCTTGCCAGATCTCACCAATTTTAGCGCACAACGATACATTTCAATTGAGCGTTGATCGCCGACGGCAATTAGTTTGTATCGGCCTCGATACCGGCCTGCATCGCCACAAACTGGAGGAGATCCAGGAATTTCCACAAGGACATCGGAGTATACTGATGACAGTCCATGGACTATCCCATTCCAATTATTCCTAGGTATGCAGCCCTGTTCTTATCCCTTGTCGACAACTCCCATCACCAAACTGTTCCTAGCGACATTAGCTAAGGTTCTTGGACCCATCTTACTATTGTTCGCCCTAGTTCTTTTGGGAATAGGATGCCCTCCAGGTGACCGCAGCGTTTTGGTCGACTGCGGTGCAGTTTCCGAATCTAGATGCATATACTTTTTGTGGTAGCCTGTGCAGCGAATTCCCGAGCCCAATTTATGGAATCTCTCTCCCGATCAATAAGAGGCTTTGGGTCATTCGCACCAAGCCTCTCAATAAACCTGAGAGCGATGCGTCTTCTATTATACCAACCACTTAAAGAGCATGTTGGTTTGCCGAGGAAGGCCAATGGCATAGGCAAATTATAGGCATGCGAAGAAGGAATAGGTTCGGCCTTGTCCTTTAGACTCGAACCAGGTGTCTTCGTCAAAAGCCCCTGTCGGCTAGTGGAGCCTGGAGCAGCCGCACCACCAGTCGAGGTTTAAGTAGCAGACAACATGCTACGACCTGAAACCACCACCGCAGCTGTTGGGTCTTTGGAGTCCATTCTAAGCCTACTCCCGGGCTCTAGATCTGCCGCTCCACTGGAAACCGACGCAGATCATCCACTGCCTAATGGATACCTCTATCGCAGCTATCCTTGAGTGACTTAAATTTTTCTTCCAAAAATAATGACCTGTTACGAGTAACAGGAAAATTTTGCAGAGTGAAATAACAAATTGGTCCATGTTTTGATATAGCTGCCATATAAACCGATCTTGGGTCTTGACTTCTTGAGCCTCTAGAGGGCGCAATTCTCATCCAATTTGACTGAAATTTTACACGTGGTGTTTTGGTATCACTTCCAACATTTATGCGAAGTATGGTCGAAATCGGTCCATATCCTGACATAGCTGCCATATAAACCGATCTGGGATCTTGAGTTCTTGAGACTCTAGTTTTTATACCCTCCACCATAGGATGGGGGGTATACTAATTTCGTCATTCTGTTTGTAACTAATCGAAATATTCGTCTGAGACCTCATAAAGTATATATATTCTTCATCGTCGCGACGTTTTATATCGATCTAGACATGTCCGTCCGTCCGTCTGTCTGTCGAAAGCACGCTAACTTCCGAAGGAGTAAAGCTAGCCGCTTGAAATTTTGCACAAATACTTCTTATTAGTTTAAGTCGGTTGGTATTGTAAATGGGCCATATCGGTCCATGTTTTCATATAGCTGCCATATAAACCGATCTTGGGTCTTGACTTTTTGAGCCTCTAGAGTGCGCAATTCTTATCCGATTGGGATGAAATTTTGCATGACGTGTTTTGTTATGATATCCAACAATTGTGCCAAGTATGGTTGAAATCGGTCCATAACCTGATATAGCTGTCATATAAACAAATCATGAGTCTTGACTACTTGAGCCTCTAGTGCGCGCAATTTTTACATGATTGGAATGAAATTTTGCACGACGTATTTTGTTATGATATCCAACAACTGTGTCAAGTATGGTTCAAATCGGTTCATAACCTGATATAGCTGTCATATAAACAGATATGGGGACTTGACTTCTTGAGATTCTAGAGGGCGCCATTCCTATCCGATTTGGCTGAAATTTTGCATGACGTATTTTATTCTTACTTTCAACTGTGTCAAATAAGGTTCCAATCGGTTCATAACCTGATATAGCTGTCATATAAACCGATCTGGGATCTTGGTCTATCGGTCTATAGCCCAATACAGCTTCCATATAAATCGATCTCTCTATTTTACTTCTTAAGCCCTCAGAGGGCGCAATTTTTATTCGAATTGGCTGACATTTTACACAGGTCTCCAACATATAATTTTATTGTGGTCCAAACCGGACCATATCTTGATATCGCTCTAATAGCAGAGCAAATTTTTGCTAATATCCTGTTTTGCCTAAGAAGAGATGCCGGGAAAAAAACTCGATAAATGCGATCCATGGTGGAGGATATATAAGAGGTCGCAATTACTATCCGATTTGCCTGAAATTTTGTACGACAAATTCTCTCATGACCATCAACAGACGTGTTTATTATGGTCTGAATCAGTCTATAGCCCGATCTCTCTATTTTACTTCTTGAGCCACCAATGGGTGCAATTCTTATTCGAATTGGCTGACATTTTACAATACTTTAACATTTTAATTTAATTGTGGTTTCGGACCATATCTTGGTATCGCTCTAATAGCAGAGAAAATCTTTTCTTATATCCCTTTTTTGCCTAAGAAGAGATGTCGGGAAAAGAACTCGACAAATGCGATTCATGGTGGAGGGTATATAAGGTTCGACCCAGCCGAACTTAGCACGCTTTTACTTGTTTTTAATTCCTTTTTATACCCTCCACCATAGGATGGGGGGAATACTATTGTAATTTCGTCATTCTGTTTGTACAATAACTACTCAAAATATTCGTCTGAGACCACATAAAGTATATATATTCTTGATCGTCGTGACATTTTATGTCGATCTAGCCATGTCCGGCCGTCTGTCCGTCCGTCCATCCGTCTGTCTGTCCGTCTGTCTGTCGAAAGCACGCTAACTTCCAAAGGAGTAAAGCTAGCCGCTTGAAATTTTGCACAAATATTTCTTATTAGTGTAGGTCGGTTAGTATTGTAAATGGGCCATATCGGTCCATGTTTTGATATAGCTGCCATATCAATCGATCTAGGGTCTTGATCTCTCTATATTACTTCTTAAGCCCCCAGAGGGCGCAATTCTTATTCGAATTGGCTGACATTTTACACAGGTCTTCAACATATAATTTTATTGTGGTCCAAACCGGACCATATCTTGATATCGCTCTAATAGCAGAGCAAATCTTTTCTTATATCCTGTTTTGCCTAAGAGGAGATGGCGGGAAAAAAAATCGACAAATGCGATCCATGGTGGAGGATATATAAGATTCGGCCTGGCCGAACTTTGCACGCTTTTACTTGTTATTTTTGGGTTTGAGTACATTTATTTCATTTGAGTACAATACATTCTCGGTCATCCTACATGACAGTTTGGAGTTGCATATATTGGGAGGTCCCACCGACGCTGACAACCAAACGACAATTTATTTGAGTCCTTTATTGTCGCGATCCACTGTCTTGTGGAACTGTATACCAACATTAGATTTGAATTATACTGTCATAGACCTTTCTTTTAATTGACATATTATCCCGATCGAACTACACGTCCTACTGAAGGGTATTTAGTGGGTGAGCCGGTCCCATACTCTGTCCTAATTGTACATACCAGGTTCGTAGTCAACTCCCATAGACCTTTCATTCGATACCCATTTTGTGACTTTGGGCACTTATGCCCGTTTTGGGGGTTTTTTGGTTGGTGAGGCCCCGTAGACACCTTGGACCAAATACTCATAACAGGTATGAACTCAGCTTCCAAGTATCTTTTGTTTGATAAACGTATTGTCCCAATCGATTAATATGTCTTGTAAAGGGGTTTTGGGAGGTAGGGAGCCTATTCAGACACCAAGGAATAAATTTTTATATCAGCATTGGACTCTACCTGTAAATAGCTTTCATTTCATATCCAAATTGTTCCAATCGGTAATTTTGTCCAGCTGGGGGGTGTGGGGTTCTCCTACACTTAGGGTAACATTTAATTGCCAAATTCATACTCTACTCTTAAATACCTTTCATTTGATACCCATATTGACGAAAGCGGTGAAAGTGTTCTCTTGGAACTTTTTTTGGGGTGGGGGACCACCGAAATTTGTATACCAAATACGTACTGTACCCTTATATACCTTTCATTTGGTACCCATTTTGTCAAAATCGGTACACATGTCCGCTCGTGTGGGTTTTGGGATGGGGAGTCCCCCCAGATTATTTGACCTCAACATTTTTAAGCAATGTCTTGTTTTTGGGGTACCATTAGGTGCCATACAAGATTTCGCTTAAATCGGTGCTCGCATCTCCGAGATCTGGAGTTTTCGTCCGCCCCTCCTTTAAATATCAAAAAATGTAGTACCCTATTTTCATCGGAGGCTCAAACTCTACCATCTACCATTTCATGAAAATCAGTTTTTGAGTCTATACGGAAACAAACAGACAACCAAACAAAGCGCAATTTCATTTTTGTGTAATAGAAGAAGAAGAGTAGCGTGACTGACTGATTGCTGACTGACGGACTGACTGATCATCGCCAATCCTAAACGGCTAAATTTTGCACAAATATTGGTCTTCGACCATAGGCACGGGATAAGGCTGGATTTGGTGACATTCGTTCGTTTAGGTACTAAAAAGTACAAAATGGTACATATTGGCCCAGCGCGACCGGAAAGGCCTAGAATTATGTTTTTGGGCTCAAATTAAAGAGCTTGTCGAAAAAATGAGGTTTGGTGAAAAAAAATTAAAAAACTGGTACCGAAAGTGGGAGATATAGTACCGCAATTGTTATTTGTTGGTACTTTCTTCGTAAATTGAACTAGAGCTCTGAATTTTGGAACTTAGGTACACTTTGGCAACCATAACACTGTGATACAATTCTGTTTTGTTAGAGTCCATGGAAAACGAATATAAAGGGTGATTTTTTTGAGGTTAGGATTTTCATGCATTAGTATTTGGCAGATCACGTGGGATTTCAGACATGGTGTCAAAGAGAAAGATGCTCAGTATGCTTTGACATTTCATCATGAATAGACTTACTAACGAGCAACGCTTGCAAATCATTGAATTTTATTACCAAAATCAGTGTTCGGTTCGAAATGTGTTCATTCACCGTAACGTTGCGTCCAACAGCATCTTTGAAAAAATACGGTCCAATGATTCCACCAGCGTACAAACCACACCAAACAGTGCATTTTTCGGGATGCATGGGCAGTTCTTGAACGGCTTCTGGTTGCTCTTCACTCCAAATGCGGCAATTTTGCTTATTTACGTAGCCATTCAACCAGAAATGAGCCTCATCGCTGAACAAAATTTGTCAAAATTTGAACACATTTCGAACCGAACACAGATTTTGGTAATAAAATTCAATGATTTGCAAGCGTTGCTCGTTAGTAAGTCTATTCATGATGAAATGTCAAAGCATACTGAGCATCTTTCTCTTTGACACCATGTCTGAAATCCCACGTGATCTGTCAAATACTAATGCATGAAAATCCTAACCTCAAAAAAATCACCCTTTACCTTTAATTTTTCTGGGTCGCATGGAAATTAAATAAGCTTTACAAAATGTGTAATATCAATAAAATCGGTTAAAAAATAAATGATTTATGAAATTTTTTCATGTTTTAAATTTTGTTCTTTATTTAGAAATTTCTTGAAATGAATGACTTATTCATTAATGAAAACATGCATGGGAAAACATGCACATTTTTATACCCACCACCGACGGATGGGGGTATATTCATTTTGTCATTCCGTTTGCAACACATCGAAATATCCATTTCCGACCCTATAAAGTATGTATATTCTTGATCAGCGTAAAAATCGAAGACGATCTAGACATGTCCGTCCGTCTGACCGTCTGTCTGTTGAAATCACGCTACAGTCTTCAAAAATAGAGATAATGAGCTGAAACTTTGCACAGATTCTTTTTTTGTCCATAAGCAGGTTAAGTTCGAAGATGGGCTATATCGGACTATATCTTGATATAGCCCCCATATAGACCGATCCGCCGATTTAGGGTCTTAGGCCAATAAAAGCCACATTTATTATCCGATTTTGCTGAAATTTGGGACAGTGAGTTGTCTTAGGCCCCTCGATATCCTCCGTCAATTTGGCTCAGATCGGTCCACATTTGGATATAGCTGCCATATATACCGATCCTCCGATTTAGGGTCTTAGGCCAATAAAAGCCACATTTATTATCCGATTTTGCTGAAATTTGGGACAGTGAGTTGTCTCAGGCCCTTCGACATCCTCCGTCAATTTGGCTCAGATCGGTCCACATTTGGATATAGCTGCCATATAGACCGATCTCCCGGTTTTAGGTTTTGGGGCCATAAAAGGCGCATTTATTATCCGATGATGCCGAAATTTGGGACAAAGAGCTAAGTTAAGCCCCTCCACATATTTCTGCAATTTGGTCTAGATCGATCAAGATTTGCATATAGCTGCCATATAGACCATTCTCTCGATTTAAAGTCTTGGCCCAATAAAAGGCTAATTTTTAATCCGATTGCACTGAAATTTGCCACACTGACTTATGTTATGCTTTTCGATATCCGTGTGGTATATAGTTCAGATCGGTTTATTTTTAGATATGACTACTAAAAAGACCTATATTTTGTTATGTACAATTGAACAATAACTTTTACTTATTAGTATCTGGTCCAAATCGGAACATAGCTGCTATGGGGCATAAGGTATGAATTTTGCACCGGATTTTGAGGAAAGGTGGTTCACATATATATCCAAGGTGGTGGGTATCCAAAGTTCGGCCCGGCCGAACTTAACACCTTTTTACTTGTTTTTTTAACACCCACCAACAAAAAACATGCTTTGGCCTAAAAAATCGAACTAACCAATTAAATATCATTGTTCCTTGCACAGTAAAGTGAATGGTTCAAAAAAGTGTTTCATTCAGTAAAAATCAGAATTATCCTTAAAAAAAATTTACAATTCTTTAAGGCTCGAGTTTTTTATGGGTTAAACAGGTAAACGTTAATGGGTTAAATTACTTACTTTACGTTGCGAAACGTATACATTATAATTGCTGTAAGTGAACAATAAATCACATCGGAGTGATTTAGGTGCAAAAAGAAAATATTATCAAATTACATAAAAATGTGTAGTGAAAGAAACATCTTTTGTTGTATACTCGTATGTGGATTGAATATGTTAAACGACGTAATATAGATGTGTCGGTAAAGAAGCATATTATTTCTCTTTATGAAGAATATTTTAATCGTCCCTTAGTATATGGAAGATGGTACATACTATTGGTTTGCTATTCGTCTTGTTATTCGACGCTAAGATCCCGGAAAAGATGTTCACGTTGTTCTTTTGAATTTCCGTTCCTTGAACCAGTTAATTGGCTTCCTCTACGTGTGCCTAGAAAAACTAATTGCTATTTATGTTTAACTGAAGCCAAAGGATATGATTTCAAAATAAGGCAACCTATTAAATATGCAAATGTTGATAGTGTAATAAAGACTGCATTGCGTTAGGAAAACGACGCTGTTCCGAAAGTTATTAACGGAGTATCACCAGATTTAACTGACTTTGAACCATCTCCAAGCAATGTTATAATCTCCGAATCAGAATATTCACCTTCTGAAGGAGAATTTATAACACAAAATTTTATATCCCAAGAGGAATTTCATAATCTCGTTCGGGATTTAGAATTGTCGTAAAGACAAACCGAACTTCTAGGTTCCAGACTTAAACAATGGAATTATTTGCAAGAAAATGTACATATTACATTTCGCAGGACCGAGGAAACTGGTTTGTTTGGATCACTTTTCAAAGAGAGCACTAAAAATAATAATTTGGTCTACTGTAACGATGTGAACGTATTGTTTGAACAACTTGGATATAGCCATGTTCCAGAAGATTGGCGATTATTTTTTGACGGTTAAACGGTAATATAAACATTTGTATATAGTTTCCTATATCTTATTTATATATGCATATCTTCCATTTCCAGGCCTGAAAGCAGCGCATTTGCATAATGATGGATCGCTTCCTTCGGTACCATTGGCTTACGCTACAAACATCAAAATATAATATGGCAATATGTCTGTAATAGTATATGCTATAGGATACACTAAACATAAGTGGATGATTTGAAAGTACTAGCAATTTTGAATGGCTTGAAAGGTGGTAACAAAAAGTATTCTTGCTATTTTTGTGAATGGGACAGCCGAGACACTTCTTAACATTACTTACAAAGAGACTAGAAACTGCGTTCAACAGCTGTAATTGATGAAAAATTAACGTAAATATCCCGTTAGTGAATCATTTCATCATTTTACCTCCGTTGCATATAAAATTGGGCTTAATAAAGCAATTAGTGAAAGCACTTGATAAAAATGGAGCAACATTCATTCCTTGAACAGATTTTTACGAATTGCGAGCGGAAAATTAAAAGGAGGTAAAACATATATTATAATATGTAAAACATAAATTTTGATTTTAAAATTTTCACCGATATTATTGCCATTACCAGTTGTGGAAAACTTATTTAATTTCGTTTTTTAGTTTTTCACAGTAGTAAATATATATATATATATATATATATATATATATATATATATATATATATATATATATATATATATATATATATATATATATATATATATATATATATATATATATATATATATATATATATATATATATATATATATATATATATATATATATATATATATATATATATATATATATATATATATATATATATATATATATATATATATATATATATATTCGACTTTTTTCGACGTACATAGCTTCGTTATACTTCCCTCATTACCTGCATTGCGATTTTTTAACCTTCACACTTCCCATTTCATAGCTTTGTTAGATTACTGCAAACCACAAAATTCAAACCTTCCTCTCTGTGTTGTGTATGTTTTGACAACACTTTCTGGCTACGACATTGCCACCTTTATTCAAATTGTTATAACATTACGCCGTTCTTTTCAATCAGCTTTGGAGTTTAAGCTTTGTTTACAATTAAAAAGCAACCACAATACGTCACATATAAGAAGTGTTCGCATACTTTTTCTATCAAATTTGTTGAGGAAATTTGCAACTTCTCAATTACAAAGCACATTTAATGTTTTTCTCTCTCACACCCCTTGCGCTCTCCTCTGTTGGTGAATAAAGTACAACATCGACTTTGAATTTCAATCTTTTTTATAAAAAAAAACAATACAAGACGCCAAATTAATAATCACAGGCACATATAAGGTGTGTTCGCGTATACATCCTATACAAATTTGCAGAAGAACAACAACCTTTACACTTTACACAGCTGCTAGGAAAAACCTTTGGCATAAAATTTCAAATTTCAAAATTCAAAATTTTTTGACAAGTGCACTTGATTATGATACTTGGTTTAAATTCAAAACTATGTTGACTTCCAAATATTGTTCCAAAGCATCGTTTGAACAGAAATGTGAAATCATTAGAGGACATCTGCTAAATGTCAAGATGTGTGTGGAAAAACGTACCGAAAAAAGAAGAAACGATATATTCCGTTCAGTCAACATGCAGACATGAAAAAGACCTGACAAATACGACAAAGATACAAATTTACACATAAATCATGATGCGTGATCATCATAAATTTATTGGTGAAAATAATGTGGATGTGTGTATATGCCCATGGGTGCCCTCAAAAGGTAGGGTCACTTGCCCAAGAATAAAAATCTCAAACAACTAACAAACACTTGATTGGCAGATGAAGTAAATTCAAATGATATATTGCATTTAGAAATAGACTTTGTTTTATAACTTCTCTCTTTGAAAAGTGTTTTATTGTTGTATTTTTGTCATTCTAATACTATTTTCTTGCTTATGTGGCATTTGTGGTGGTGAAATACATACATTTTCTAATAATTTTTTCTCGAAATCCTTTAAGTTCGAACAGTCCATTGAAACTTATGCCCAATTCACACGTTACATCATGATACGTGAAAATTATAAATGGATTGGTGAAAATAAATGTTTATGCATCACATGCAACCAGAGAAAAGTTGATACCAAACGTTCTCATTTCAGTACCATACGGTATTGATAGTAAAACAACACCATTTGGTACAAAAACAATACCGGATGGTGTGGATGAAACATAAAATAATTAGTGACGTTTGGTACTAGCCTTATTACAGAACTATTGTCAGTTTTAATAACAATCTGTTATTGGTTTAAGCACCAGTAAGTTATTGATTTTAATACCAACCCGTTATTGATTATGCCACCCCCTAATGAACCAAAAAAAAAAAAAAACCATTGAAAATCATTGTATCTAATTTTGTTTCGTTTTTTTATGTTAATAATTACCAACCTCAATTCTACATATTCAGCAATTGATTCCATATCCATTGCTTTCCAGAAGTGGTTTTCATATGAATGTACCACCACAGCGTCATTTTCCACACAATAGACTATCATGTTTTTGATGTAGAATATCTTTAGAATTTTTACAATTTCCATCGCTTTAAAGCAATTGAAGAGGTTTTTACGCTCTCATATTGTATTAAAACATTGTATTTATTTGTTTAACAAATATTTTTTAATGGCGATAATATTTTACGTACAAAGCTCAACAATACTTCCGACGCGAGAAAAAGAATATAAATGTGAAAAAAAATCACATTCATTGTGATTTTGTTCGATGATTCGTGCCAGCCGACGTAACGTTTAAACAGAAATATGTAATGATTTCTTGACAGATGTTTTCCAATCATTAATTGACAAATTTGCTGTTAAATGACATGATGTGCACGGAAAAAAGTACCAAAGTAAAGTAGAGAAAAGAAGAAAGTGGTATATCATGTTTGCGAAATGCTTTATTTAACACTATTGTACAATTGAGTGGTAGCGTCACTAGCACAACCATGACATAATTACCAGGTAGTGTACCGTAAACAGCTGTCAAAGAGATATGGTTGTATGTGTGCGTATTATAGTTAAGAACGATAACACATAAACAACGAAACATGGCGCGAACTAGTAACATACTCAAAATCAGAGTTGCACGAATATTTTGTTGTTGGACAACTGCCACTACCTGTAAATGAATATATCTTGATCATAACAACAAAAAACTACCCCATACGAAACTACCTTAAGTGGCAAATGCCGATAATTGAAATGTCAAAGCGGTTTTAGAAATTAACTTTGTTTTACAACTTATCTTCTTCAAATGTGATATTTGTATTTTGATCATTGTAACACTGTTTTGTTGGAATATTGGATCAAATGGTACATCTTTTTAAGATTTTAGAAAAAATCACAGCTGTGTTATCAAGCCTACATGATGAAGACAAATTTGATGTACAATGTAAGTTGACCAATTTACGCGGTACATCATGATGCGTGATCATCATAAATTTATTGATTAAACCTATGCCATAATTACCAGATAGTGTACCGTAAACAGCTGAGTAAAATTTTTTCTCGCGAAGTGCACTATCTGTCAAGGAATTTTGGTTGTTTGTGTGTGTTATAATCAATAACTATTACACACAAACAACGGAAAATGGCGCGAACTAGTAACATACTCAAAATCAGAGTTGCAGTCAGGATGCACTTATAAGATGATGTCATGCGAATAGCTGAGTAATTTTTTTTTATTTAAGTTGTACTAAATTAATTGTACCATAGTTGAACTGATCACTAATTTTGACAGATAGTGCACTTAATATTTTGTTGTTGGGCAACTGCCACTACCTGTAAATGAATATATCTTGGTTAAAGCCTAGTACTGACTTCATTCGCACCGAAAATGTCTATTAAATTATTGCGAAATCCGACGGACTCTTTTCTTTGTCAGAACACAAGCAAAAGTCAAACAACACCACACAACAAATACAACAGTATTGAAGCAAAGTTGATTCGGCCCATTTCGTGAGCATTTAATTACGTTTGCAATTTAAATTGTGCGAAATTTATCCTGATGCAGCGACATGTCGCTACTATTTTGCTCATAGAACTCAGTGCCACTTGTACGGAATGTGTTGGCATAATCTCCGTCACCATATTTTTATAGTGCATTTTGACAGTTTTTCGTGTGAAAAGTCGAAGTCAATACTAGACTTAGAATAAATGTGTATATGTCAAACGTATATATGACCATCAGTCATGATTAAAAATTAAATCATTTTAATTTTTTAAATGATTTATGTCAATCGTGTGTATCGTGTAAGCAGAAATTTACTTAAGGTCCTATCACACAACATATTCTTGTCCTTTGGCATGCCACTTTTTATGTATCATTGGTATTTCTTTATGTATGTCATAAATGCCGATTAACATACGATTCATCATTTTTGCTATCACATTAGTACATTATTTTTGTATGACATAACCTAAAATGTGAAGAAAGCTGATTTTTTATGACTACAAATTGTTAAGGTTGTGAAAACAATTTAATTTGGGGTTGCTTTCATCAACTTACAAAAAAAAGAGGAGAATTCTTTATGTTTCTTAGAGCATCGCTCTAATCGAAAAAAAAAACAGTGCTATTCAGAGAAGTGATTTTCATGTGTAATTTTTATTCGTATCACACTATGTGTGCAACTTTAACAATAACAAAATTTAAAATGTCATGTTTGACATAAGACAAGCACATGTAATGTGATGACACAAAAGATGATAAGATTTTTTTTAAAAAATAAAGAAATGGAAAAAAATGAAGAACAGCTTAATGAGTTTATAATATTAAAACCATAAAAAACATTTGTATGTAAAACCTTTGTTTTACGGCGTGTTTACACGTCATTGACGTGTCAGTCGTTGTACCGTTTAAGCAGAAATGTGTAATCATTACTTAACAAATGAAGGATGACAGGGTTTGTTCAGAAAATATAATGAAATGGAAAAAAAGTAAAGAAAAATTAACAAATAAAGCAAGGCTTAATGTGTTGGTAAAACAAAAATCATTTATATTTGGAAAACTTCAAAATATTGAACATTAAAACTTGTTTTATTGCGTCAATCTAATTTCTCTTTATAAAATCAGCTAACCCCGAATAAATGACCAGTGTAAATGGGGTTTTATTATCAATCAAACTTGTTTACGGCTTTTACAGCATTGCATGCTAAAATTTTTGTTGTTGGGCATGTTTTACCATAAACCAATAAATCCACTTTTCGCTGGATGTTTTTAAAACCTAGAATATATTAATTTTCATGCTGATTGTGTGATGAAAATACGAAAATACGGTTATATATATGTATGGTATATACGTATATACGAATGTACACTTGTAAATATATGATATGTACGTACATTCGTACGCATGTACACTTGTATGTGAGCTGATCTTCATATAAAATTTTGCTCAAATCGGGGTAATTTATTTTACAATATAAACCTAATCTAAAGAACAATTGCAGAGTTAAGTGTAAGTATTAATACACAAATATTCTAGCATTAAAATATTTTTCCCCACAATCCTTCTTTAAGTGCAAACTGTCCATTAGAACTTAGGTAAGCATCAATGATTTTCCAAATAACATCAGGCTATATTTGCCAGCCATATGCACCGAAAGTTCCAACGTTGGAAGTACCCGTTAAGATCATACAACGAATACCAAACACAATTACTTTTTTATCCATATAATCTCTATTTGGAGCGTGTGTCGAATGAAAGCAATCTCCTACGATGAGATGTAAAAATGACGTAGGGGGTTGTTTTTTACATTGGTGAGAAAAAAAATTAATTTTGCTGTGCCAATCGACCATTTTTTCTAACACTGACAAATTTTGACGGTTGGCAAAAATCAAAAGTAACATGATTTGCGCGCCACATAATAAAACAGAAAAAAGACAGAAAATAACAATTATTTGCGTATTGAATATTTTTTATAAATATTTTCCGTTACTGCTAGCAGTTATATTGCAAATACGAACGTTGCAATAAGAAGTTATTTAAGGACTTGCTTTGGAAAAGAGGAAGACACGGCGAGTAAGTTATGTTATTTTAAAGACATCTGTATAAATTATTTCAGATTGCATACTTCACGAAAAATTAATGCAAATGCAAATTTGCTTCTATTTTTATACCCTCCACCATAGGATGGGGGTATACCAATTTCGTCATTCTGTTTGTAACTACTCGAAATATTCGTCTGAAACCCCATAAATTATATATATTCTTGATCGTTGCGACATTTTATGTCGATCTAGCTATATCAGGTTAGGGGCCGATTCTTAAGTTGGAAGTCATAACAAAACACATCATGCAATATTTCAGCCAAATCGGATAAGAATTTCTCCCTATAGTGGCTCAAGAAGTCCACACCCCAGATCGGTTTATATGGCAGCTATATCAGGTTATGGACCTATTTGAAAGTCATAGCGAATTTGTTGAAAGTCATAGCGAAACATATCATACAAAATTTCAGCCAAATCGGATAATAATTGCGTCCTCTAGTGGCTCAAGAAGTCAATACCCCAGATCGGTTTATATGGCAGCTATATCAAGTTATGGACCGATTTTAACCATACTCAGCGCAGTTGTTGGAAGCCATAATAAAACTCCTTGTGCCAAATTTCAGCCAAATGGGATAAGAATTGTGCCCTCTTGAGGCTCAAGAAGTCAAGACCCAAGATCGGTTTATATGGCAGCTAAATCAGGTTATTGACCGATTTGAACCAGTGGTTAGATTTCATAACAAAACACGTCGTGCAAAATCTCATTCCAATCGAAAAAGAAATGCGCCCTCTAGAGACTCAAGAAGTCAAAACCCAAGATAGGTTTATATGGCAGCTATATCAAAACGTGGACCGATATAGCCCATTTACAATCCCAACCGACCTACACTAATAAAAAGTATTTGCGAAAAATTTTAAGCTGCTAGCTTAACTCCTTCGAAAGTTAGCGGGCTTTCGACAGACAGACGGACTTGGCTAGATCGACATAAAATGTCATGACGATCAAGAATATATACAGCGGTCAAAAAAAGTATTCATCATTAGCAAAATTGATAATAAATTCACTTATTTTGGGTAATTGAAGAAAATTTAAAGTAAACAAATAATGCAGTTTTATGCAATAGTTTATTTTTCGTAATATGTTTTAAAATAAATTCAAAAAATAAATTTAATTAGCGCAAAAAATGCAATTTTATATAATAACACCAAAAACAGAACAAAAAAAGTATTCATCATTGATGTGCTATCATCAAAGTCAAATTCAAATATTATTTGGGAATCCCCCTTTTCTGTTTTATTTAGTAAAGGAGGCTTTGCCCTTGACAGCAAATATATAATTTCATTTAAAATATAGTTTTTGTCAAAATGGGTCGTAAGCAAAACGAGGTTTCTGATGAGGTAAAAGTTTTGATAATAAAACACCACAGGAATGGTTTAACTCAAAAAACTATCAGTGAAATATTAAATAGACCACGATCTACTATACAATCCATCATCAGAAAGTGGACAGAAACGAAAACTATTGACAATAAACCAAGATCTGGTCGACCAAAAGCACTTTCAGTTGGAGATGTGCGTTGGCTAGTGCGGCAAGTTCAGAAAACTCCGAAGACAAATGCGACCATTCTTCGTAAAAACACTATGGAATATTTAGGGAAGGAAGTTACTACACAAACAATTCGAAATACACTCAAAAGGCATAGTTACAGAGGAAGAACTGCACGTAAGAAGCCCTTTATAAATAAAATAAACCGAGTGAAAAGGCTAAACTTCGCAAAAATGTATGTAAAACAGCCCGAATCATTTTGGAAAACAGTAATTTTTGCAGGCGAGAGCAAGTTTAATCTTTTTGGGTGCGATGGAAAGGTCATAGTGTACAGAAAACCAAATACAGAGCTTGAAGAACGAAACACAGTTGCTACTGTAAAACATGGTGGAGGTGGTTTAATGGTTTGGGGGTGTATGGCGGCTTCAGGAGCGGGAAATCTTGAAATTATTAATGGAGTAATGGATCATAAGTATTACATTGACATTTTAAAGAGGAATTTAAAAGATAGCGCTGTAAAACTTGGGCTTGGTAATAACTTTCAATATTATCAAGATAATGACCCCAAACATTCTGCTTTAAATACCAAGATGTGGATGCTGTATAACTGCCCCAAAGTCATTAAAACTCCTCCTCAAAGCGAATAAAGAAAGAGAACGGACGTGTTTCAATTACCTCCTTGAAGTTTTAATAGAAACATCAGTTTAAACCCATTTCAATCTACCGACAACCAAAGATTGCCATAACAAATTCACTGTGATACCTAAAATAACAGAAAAACAGTCAAACACCGTCGATACAAATAAACAAAACAAAATAAAATAAACAAAACAACTTGTTTGCTACAAGTACATATACATCAAACTAGATAAATTTGAACATCTCTCTGTGCTCTTTATCTAAATTCTCGTGAGTGTCTGCGCTTGAAAATATAAAGAACCAATTAACACTCAGTGCAAATTCTTAAGTGACAACAAAACAAAAACAAAAAAAAAAAAAAAAAACACAAACCGAAAAAATAAATAAATATCTCTTAGCATGGCACACTCTGAGCAAGTACCAGTAATTGAAATAACAACAATAAACAGTGAAAACACGCTCACCACAGATAAGTTGGTTATGGCGCCAAAAAGGTGGAGAGAAGGCCGTGGATCTTACTCTGATGAGAACGTATGCAAAACTCCTCGCTTGTCTAATTATGACTCTCCTCAACGTATTGTTCAACTCATAGATAAACGGTTCGAGAAACAATCTGAGCTTATCAAAGCATTGATACTCGAGAGTGAATCTAGACTCTTAAGTGTTATAGATAAGAGCATGGATGAATTTAGAAAAGACATTGGTAAGCTATCAGAAAAGCTTTCTAATATAACCAATCGTGTTGAGAAAATTGAAACAGTGGCAGACAAAATTGAAAACATGAACCAGGATATAGGTGTATTAAAACATGAAATCGAAAAACTAAAAGTTCAACAACAAAAACACGAAAATTTACACGTTGCGAGTGACCTTCGGATAAACGGTATCCCTTATACAAATAACGAAAATCTATTTCAAATTTTTGACACTCTTTGCAACAATCTAAACATTGCTACTCCAACCATCAGAGCAATTTATCGAGTCTGCAATGTTAATAAAAATAGAGACACTCCAGAAACAATCATGGTGAATCTAACATCACCCTCTGATAAAAACTTTATTTTAAAAAATATATCGCAGTTCAAAAAAAGTCATAAAACTGCATTGCAACTACAACATGTGGGATATGATTCCGATAAACATATCTATGTAAACGAAAATCTTACCAGTTATAACTACAAAATACTTCAAAATGCACTTAAACTAAAACGGCAAAAATGCATCGAGTCAACATTTAGTCTCCGTGGCCTCGTATATGTCAAAAGAACAAAAGATGAGCCACCTATCATGGTTGATAGTACCAGCAAATTAATCAATCTTTTTCGCGGCGGTCCTGAACCAATCAACATGCCAGCAGAATATTCCAGCAATAATAATGATCAAAATTAAAATATTTCATGACTCAATATATAAATTATTCGAACTTTTTATTATTATTTACATAAATTGTTACTCACTGATTTCCTGCATAGAAAAAATAAATGTTACACCACTTACTTTAAGTAAATTTCACATTGTAGTCCTAAGTAACTATACAAACCTTTGTAGCATTACTTATTTTTCTTATAATATTAGATAGAGCAAAACAATGTTCCAAAGACAACTTAAAATGCATGATACGAATACTATCAAAACAAAAAACAGGCCTAAAACTGGTGCACATAAATGCCCAAAGTCTTAATAACAAAATGGATGAGTTTCGCGATACATTTATTAACTCCGACATCGACGCCATTTGTATATCTGAAACGTGGTTTCATCCTGAAATCGATAGCAGCATTTTTCATGTTACGGGATACAAACTGTTTAGAGCGGATCGTCATACTCATGGCGGCGGGGTAGCTATATATATCAAACATGGTATAAGCTGCTCTCTCAAATGTATGTCAAACCGCTCTTCCCGCATTGAATACTTATTTCTGGAACTTTTATCTGATGACAAGAAAAGATTACTGCTGGGTTGCGTCTACAGACCAAATTCATCAATAGATTTTGAAGAATTAATAGAAACTATTGATATAATTTCCATCGAGTACGACAATATAATCGTAGCTGGTGATTTTAATAGCAACTTGCTTGTTGAGCGCTGTCTTGCCGACTCAATGCAAACCCTAGGGCTACTTCCTGTGAATGATTCCGCACCAACTCACTTCACAAGAAGTAACGCGAGTCTGCTAGATGTGTTCTTTGTCAGCCATTTGTCCAAAATATCTCTCTACAATCAGCTAGATGCCCCCGCATTCTCCAAGCATGATTTGCTTTTCGTCACATACCACTTCGAAATTAATCCCACTGTTTGTACATCGACATATCGCGACTTCAAAAACATTGACTGGCCACTTCTGCATCAAAGTTTAGATGAAGTACCTTGGGAAGAGATTTTCTATATGGAAGGTGTTGACGAACAAGTTTCCTTCCTAAATCATAACCTTTGCTCAATTTACGACACATGCGTTCCTGTCAAAGTCATTTATACTAACAGAAAACAACAGCCATGGTTTACTCCTGAAATCAAGCACTTGATCAGCGTTCGAAATTTGGCATATAAAAGATGGAAACGTTATAGACTGCCTACACTGTATGACACGTTTAAATCCGCTAGAAGAGATGTGCTCAAAAAGACTAACGAGTCCAAAAAGCAGTACTATAAAAGGAAATTCGAAAATGCAATTGATAGTAAGCGAAAATGGAAAGAAATAAGGAACATCGGAATTGGATCGAAATCCAATACCAACACTGATTGTCTTTCTATCTCTGACCTAGATGAGATAAATGAAAACTTTTTGAAAATAAATACTGTGGACCCTGGCACAAACACTTATTCTAATATTTCTACAGCACAGATTGAAGACACATTCTCGTTTAGATGTGTTAGTCCCGAAGAAGTCTTACAAAGTTTTGCAACCATAAAGTCTGACGCAATGGGATTTGATGGCATACATCCTAGATTTGCCAAATTGGTACTGCCGAAAATACTTCCATTTGTTACACACATTTATAACAACATTCTTACAAAGTCAACGTTCCCAACAGACTGGAAATTGGCAAAAATTATACCGATACCCAAACAGAATTCAGAGTTCCGTCCGATTGCTATCCTGCCGTTTTTCTCTAAAGCTTTGGAACGTATTATAAATACTCAAATAGATGCCTTCCTGAGTTTCAGAGGTCTTTTGAATGATAGACAATCTGGTTTTCGAACAAAAAGAAACTGCTCTACTGTATTAATTGACGTTGTGGAAGAATTGAGACAAAATATGGATAATAATATGGTATCATTTCTGGTTTTACTGGACCACAGTAAAGCCTTTGACACAGTGAACCATGATATTCTTATCTCGAAGCTTGACAGACTTTTCTTTTTCTCCAAACCGGCCTGTAAACTGATTTCATCATACATTACCGGACGCCGTCAATCCGTCAATGTCGGTGATACAACATCTGCGGCACTTGATGTACCTAGAGGTGTTCCGCAGGGCTCTATCCTTGGTCCCTTACTTTTTTCTGTATACATAAATGATCTACCTGATATTCCAATGCATTGTAATGTGCAAATGTACGCTGACGATGTTCAGCTTTTCTCCAGCGCTAAACCAAATTGCGTACAATCATGTATAAATAATATTAATTGCGATCTGAATGAAATCCAGAACTGGGCGAGTAAAAATAGTCTCTGTCTAAATCCGTCAAAAACTAAACTGATGAAAATTTTAAAACGATCAACCACCCAGATTCCTCTTGCAAGAGCTACTTTGAACAACTCGGTAATAGAAACTGTTGATACATCCTGCAACCTTGGTGTAATATTATAGAGTATTCAGTATAAACATATTTACGTTCCAGTCTAATGTACGTTTTCTCCCTCACCTTATTCTTATTTTCTTATTATCCATAAGAACAAGTGGTAAACACTCTCACTCGTATTTAAATGTTTATCTGCTTGCTGTTTGCATCTCTTTAATGTAACATACTGTCACACACATACATACATATCCATGTACATACGTTGTTATACATTTCTAGTTCTAAGCTTTGTTTTGTTATAAATAAAGATCACTCTGTATTTGGATTTTAATTGCAACGCATCTCATCTCTGCCGTGTCAATACATTACATATTTGGCGACGAGGATAAAAAAAATTTTTTTTTTTTGAACTTAAATAAGTTATTTTATATAAAAAAAAAAAGTGATAAACAGAGCAAAAAAATAAATGCCGCCTAAGATGGAAGGAGAAGGAAACCAAAGTTTTGCAGCCAGTCAAATTGCAGTGTTCCAGACTTCTAATGTGCCAGAATTTAACCCAAGTGTAGAGGCGTGGAATGTATGGAAAGAGCGTCTGGACATACATTTTTGTGAAATAAGCTGCACGGACGACAATGTGAAAAAGTCGATTTTATTAAAATCAATTGGTGCCGTGGCTTATAAAATGTTGCATAGTTTATGCAGTCCAGTGTCCCCTGTGTCAAAAAAATATGAGGAGTTGTGCGAGATATTGGATACGCAGTACACCCCACCTACGATAGTGTTCAGCGAAAGAAAAAAGTTTCATGTCTCAACAAAAAGTGATAGTGAAACGGTTGCTGAGTGGTATGCCAGAGTTAAGACATTGGCGCTTAATTGTAAATTTGGTGCAAACTTGGATGCTTTTGTTTTAAATCAGTTTGTGATGGGCTTGCCACATTTCATCTTCGAACGACTGTGTGAAGAGGACGAAAGTCTAACGGTGCAAGTGGCGTTGAAAAAAGCGATGATCATGGAGACGAAAAGCATAGCAAAAGAGGCAGAGAGGGAGCAAAGTTCTGTGAACTTGGTGCAAAAGCAAAGACTCTCCAACAAGTATAACGGCAGTGGCGGTGGTGGCAGAGGTTATGGCAGCAGCGGTAACAGAGGCAGTAACAGCAACAGAGGCAGTGGTAACAGCAGTAACGGAGGCAATGGTTATAACAACAACAGAGGCAATGGCTATGAAAATAACAGAAGCGGCGGTCGCGATAACAGAATGGAAGTTGAAAAAAAGGCAGCTTGTTCTCATTGCGGTTGGCGCAACCACAGCTCTCAAGCTTGTAAATACAAGGAGAGCAAATGTCATTCGTGTGGAAGAAATGGACATCTGGCTTCTGTGTGTCATAATAAAAAGAGAAGTGTGAATTATGTATCTAATGATATTGATAACAATGATGATGATTATGATAATGATGATTTATTTAATTATTCAATTTTCAGTGTGGCTGAGCGCAAATCTAGTGATGTGTATTCTCTTCAGGTTGTAATTGATGGAGTTGAGCTTAATGCTGTGTGTGATACGGGTGCTCCGTGTACGTTGATGCCTGCTTGTTTTTATAAGGAGAACAACATTAAGAAAACACTTCGCCCATGCAATATACCATATGTAGACTACAATGGTGACAAGTTGAAGCTGGTAGGCGAATACGATGCGTCGGTGACTTTTCAAGGTAAAAGTAAATCAGTTGTTGTTGTTGTTGTAAATTCATCAAATCCACCCCTGCTTGGTCGTTCGTTTTTACGATCGTTTAATTTTGAGCTGTTGCAAGTTAACAATATTGGTTCAATGGATTCTAATGCAACGATTATTGAACAAATTAAAAATGAATTTTCTGAGGTTTTTCAAGACAAGTTGGGAGAATACAATGTGAGCAAAATTTCTTTAAAAATTGCTGAGGATGCAGCTCCTGTTTTTTGTAAACCAAGACCTTTACCATTGGCATGGAAAGGCAAGATAGAGAAGAAGTTAAGAGACTTAATAAGTTCTGGTGTTTTGGAGCCGGTTGATAATTCCGATTGGGGAACTCCTTTAGTTCCAATTTTAAAGCCAAACGGCGATTTGAGGATATGCGGTGACTACAAGGTCACATTAAACAAATTTTTATTGGATTTTAAATATCCCTTACCCAGAATCGATGAGATTTTCGCATCGTTGGAGGGTGGTGAAGTTTTCACGAAGCTTGATTTATCCAATGCTTACAATCAGCTTGTTTTGGATGAAGAGTCTCAATTTTTATGCGCATGGAGTACGCATATTGGTACTTTGAAGGTGAAGAGACTACCATTTGGTGTCAAAACGGCTGCGGCCATTTTTCAAAAAACAATGGAAAATCTTTTAAGAGATATTCCCTATGTTGTTGTTTACCAGGATGACATAACCATCACTGGCAAAAATATGCAAGAGCATATCAGGACTTTGAAGCGTGTACTTCAAAAACTACAGTCTTCAGGATTGAAGCTCAATTTAAACAAATCAGTATTTTTTCAATCTGAAATTTCCTATTTGGGATTTAACATCGACAAACATGGATTAAGAAAGAACAATGACCGGATTTCATCAATAATCTCGTGTCCTATTCCAAAGAATATTTCTGAATTACGAGCTTTTGTGGGCATGGCAAATTATTATTCGAAATTTATTAATGATTTTGCAAAAATCATGTCTCCACTATATAATTTATTAAGCAAAGATGTAGCCTTCGATTGGTCAGACAAATGTCATAAGTCGTTTGAGGATATAAAGAAGTCTGTTACTTCAGACCAAATCTTGGTTCATTTTAATCCTGACTTGCCAATCATATTAACTACTGATGCTTCAAATAATGCGGTAGCTGGAATTTTATCACACAGGTTCTCTGAAACAACAAAACCGATAGCATCTGTATCCCGAGCTTTGACGAAAAGCGAGAAGAATTACAGCACTCTTGAGAAAGAAGCCCTAGCCATTGTGTTTAGTGTTACTAAACTAAGGCAATATTTGCTTGGAAACAAATTCATTTTAAGAACGGATCATCGCCCATTATTGGCCATTTTTGGTAGCGACAAGGGTTTGCCTGTCATGGCTTCAGCAAGAATGCAACGATGGGCATTAATTCTTTCTGGATTTAATTATACCATAGAATATGTGAAAGGAATTAAGAATGAAGCAGATAGCATTTCAAGGATGCCTCAAAAAGAATTTCAATCTGATAATGTTGAAAATTCTTACATAAATTTTATTGAAGCCAATGGAGCAGGTTTTAAAATCGATTTTAAAGATATTTCTCGTGAAACGAGACGAGACCCGATTTTGTCAAGAGTTGTGGACTGTATCTCCAACGGCACACTCAATAATATTGCTGGTGCCAATTTCACACCATTTCGGGAAAAGTATACCCAACTAACCGTTGAATATGGTTGTATTTTATGGGGTTATCGAACAATAATACCTGATAAATTAAAAGAAAAAGTTCTAAATGAACTTCATCGTTCTCATTTGGGGATTGTCAAAACCAAAGCCCTTGCAAGGTCATACATATGGTGGCCAGGCCTTGACAAAGACATTGAGAACTTAATTAAGAACTGTCTACCGTGCCAAAAACTACAATCCAGTCCTGAGAAAAGCAGTTTAATACCATGGGTGCCAAATGATTCGGTATGGAGCCGAATACATATTGATTTTGCTGGTCCGATAAGAAATTTTTACTTTTTAATCGTCATCGATTCATTTTCAAAATTTGTTGAAGTTTTCAAGACTAAAGATATGACGACAGCATTCACCGTCTCAAGGTTAAGAGAACTGTTTTCACGTTATGGTATTGTCGACACACTTGTAAGTGACAATGGCACACAATTCACTTCACATGATTTTGAAACTTTTTTGTCCTTGAATGGAATTAAACACATCTTAACTGCACCTGGACATCCATCAACTAATGGCCAAGCTGAGAACTTCGTTAAAACGTTTAAAAAATCCATATATGCTAACTTGGAGCAAAATAAAGATGCCAATTTAGACCAAATTTTATACCGATTTTTAATGGACTATCGCAACATGACCCATTGTAGCACTGGTGAATGTCCAGCAAAGATTTTCTTTGGCAGAAAACTAAAAACCCGGTTTAGTCTTTTAAAACCACCAACGACTACGGAAAAGATAATAAATGCACAAGAAAACAACGTTCGAAACCACAAAGGTAATCGAAATATTCAATTTACAGAAGGTCAGAAGGTAATGGTACGTGATTACCGTAATCCTAACAAATCTAGTTGGGCACAAGCAAAGATAAAACAACAACTTGGACCTCAATCGTATTCGTGCATTTTATCACACAACAACTATATCATTAAACGCCATCTAGATCAGATAAGAGGTCAACAACAAAAACAACAACAAATCGTCGATTTGCAAGCACCTACAACAAATACCTTGTCTTCAGATGGTCCACAGCAGATGCAAACGACTGAAGATATTTCACACACTAGAAGAGAACTCAGACCACGAGAGGGAGGAAGAGTAGTAAGAAAACCGGATTCAGGTACAAACAGCAATTTAGATACCAATTGATAATATACAATTTTGTCTACTCAATTCATTATTACTTTATAATTTCATTGATATTGTTTGTATTTGATTGATATGTTATTAACAACTTTAGGGGGAGCATATAGAGTATTCAGTATAAACATATTTACGTTCCAGTCTAATGTACGTTTTCTCCCTCACCTTATTCTTATTTTCTTATTATCCATAAGAACAAGTGGTAAACACTCTCACTCGTATTTAAATGTTTATCTGCTTGCTGTTTGCATCTCTTTAATGTAACATACTGTCACACACATACATACATATCCATGTACATACGTTGTTATACATTTCTAGTTCTAAGCTTTGTTTTGTTATAAATAAAGATCACTCTGTATTTGGATTTTAATTGCAACGCATCTCATCTCTGCCGTGTCAATACATTACAAATATTCAATTCCAAACTGACTTGGACTAATCATATAAACAAAGCTGTTGGTAAAGTTCAAGGAATGCTGCGAAGTTTGTGGTCTGTGCGGACTTCTACACCTTTTCAAGTACGTATGCTTTTAGCGAAATCTTACCTTATACCTACTCTACTTTATGGATGTGAAATTTTCGCAAATTGTGATTCGAGAGACTTCAACAAACTAAAAGTAAGCTACAATAACATTGCTCGCTACATATTTAATAAGAAAAGGAGAGACCGAATTTCTCAATTCGCCCACAAAATATTCGACATTAGTTTCGAAAACCTCCTCAAAGCGAAATGCGTTATTTTACTGCAAAAAATAATCTATCTTAAGCAGCCAAAATATCTTTATGATCATCTCCATTTTGCTCGATCTGGCAGAGGACTAAAAATCATTCTACCACGCTTCCGAACCTCAAACTCTGAAAAACAATTTTTAATCAACAGTATTCGTCTTTGGAACAATTTGCCATCCAACATCCAAACCATAAGTAATGCTACTCTTTTCAAGAAAACAATTTTCAAACACTATATTTAAAGTATAATTCCTAAAAAAATTCTCTTATGATAAATTTTATAATATAATTACTTTTTTATTTATATTTTTCTTAACACATATTCGATGTAATCCATTCCTTAAACCGGCATCGTCACTTATAAGATTTTTATCTTGTGATGTCTGGTATCAATAAACAAACAAACAAACAAAAAAAAAAAAAAAAAAAAAAAAAAAGTCCCGACTTGAACCCAATTGAACATCTTTGGGAACATCTCGAACGCAAATTGAGAACGCGCAATTTTTCGAGCAAGAGTCAAATGCAACAGGTGATAATGGAGGAATGGACTAATATAGACCAAAATATAACCGCTAAATTAGTCCAATCGATGTCAAACCGTTTAAAAGAAGTTATAAGACGCGGTGGTCGAATAACAAAGTATTAATTTTTTTAAATTATGTTATTTATTTTTTTGTTTTTTTGCAATGATGAATACTTTTTTTGTTTAATTTTTTGTGTTCAGCTGTAAAATGGCCCTTTTTGTTCCAATAAATACTATTTTTTTCTTTAAAAACAATGAAATTGTGTACATATATATCACACAAGCACTACTGCATCATTAGTTTAATATGTTTTTATTCCAATTGTCTTTTGTAGACTTATTAAAAAAAAAACATTGAATGATGAATACTTTTTTTGACCGCTGTATACTTTATGGGGTATTAGACGAATATTTCCAGGAGTTACAAACAGAATGACGAAATTAGTATACCCCCATCCTATGGTGGAGGGTATAAAAATGTATGACATATTTGTTTGTAAAAATATATTTTGTGCAAAATCTATTTTTAATAGGTCGTATGCTGGAAACGGTAACATACTTGATAATGACAGATAATTTTTTGTCAGACGTCAACGTCTTAGGTTACCATTGAAAGAGCAGCAATTATGTTGCGGGTATCAATTACAGCGACGCGTATTTGATAAGCTTTCATATCATATTCTAACGGGATTGTACAGTTTGAAACGCACATTTAGAAGTGAAAATTTTGTGTGAACGGAGCGGTCAGGTAAGTACTTTTTGCCACAATGTAAAAAATTGTATTTTCCATACAAACTAAGAAATCAAAGACTACAAGATGCATAAAATTTCTTCAAAATACAATAATGAAGAAAATGGGCATGAAATTTCATCACAAAAAGGATATTTTAGGCATTATCGTTGGTAAAATCAATTAAAATTAAATCAGCCTTTTTTGTTTTAGTTGAAGTGCCTAAAAGATCCATTTGATGATGAAATTTCATTTTCCAAGAGATGATCTATTTGATGGCTCAACAGGTGTGTTCATCGGCATTTTGAAGAAATTTTGTCCAACATGTATTCTTTGATTTCTTAGCTTGTGTGCAAAATTCCATCAAAATTGGATCATGTTAAGATGTAGCTAACCTCAGTGTTCTAGCTTCCATATTAGTGTCTCCGTCGGTTTACTGTATAACTTTTACTTTTTATACCCTCCACCATAGGATGGGCGTATACTAATTTCGTCATTCTGTTTGTAACGCCTCGAAATATGCGTCTAAGACCCCATAAAGTATATATATTCTTGATCGTCGCGACATTTAAAGTCGCGACGACATTTTTAGTTGCGCCCTCTAGAGGCTTCTTTAGCCTCTAGAGGGCGCAATTCTTGTCCGATTTGACACATAGTGTTTTGATATCACTTCCAACAACTGTAAGTAGTATGGTCCTAATCGGTCCATAACCTGATATAGCTGTCATATAAACCGATCTTGGGTCTTGACTTCTTGAGCCTCTAGAGGGCGCCACTCTCCTCCGATTTGACTGAAATAGTGCACATAGTGTTTTTATATTACTTCCAACAACTGTGCGAAGTATGGTTCAAATCGGTCCATGTTTTGATATAGCTGCCATATAAACCCATCTTGGTTCTAGACTTCTTGAGCATCTAGAGAGCGCAATTCTCATCCGATTTGGCACAAATGTACAAAATGTACAACGGCTCCTCCCAAGGCCCTCAACATACTTGTGCAATATGGTCAGAATCGATATATAGCTTGATACAGCTCCCATATAAACCGATCTCCCGATTTCGCTTCTTGAGCCCCGAATCGGACTTTAACGTGATAAAGCTGTGGGCAAGATACGCCATTTTGTACTATAAGGTAGTTTTAAGTACCTAAATGTAAGAATTACAGAAAAAACTTTTAGTCGCCCAATATATCATGTCAAAATTTCATTAAAATCGTTTCAAGAATATATATATATATATATATATATACACTAGCTGACCCGTGCCCGCTCCGCTGCGCCTTCTTTTACTTTATATGGAACAACAGTTTCCTTGGAATATTTATTTTCGACAATTAAAGATTTTTGTAGTGAAATACCATGCTACGAAAATAGTATATCGCTTGAGTAACAGTTTAAAAATATAAAACAGTTTAAAAATATAAAATTAATAATATATATATTGATCTACGAATTCAAGTTTGGATGTAAGGTGTACTCCCAGATACATGGCCCTGAAAAATAAAAAATTGGTCCCGAATGTGGGCATCAATTCTTGCTCTACCCCCCAATACTTTTCATTTAGGCCCACATTGTCATGGTCGGTAAATATGCCCGATTTAGGGGTGTTTTGGGGATTGGGGTGGTCGCCCAAACACTAAGCCCGGAAAATATATTAGGAACGTTCTCTATTCTCATATATCTATATATCATTTATTTGAACCTCATATTGCCATTGGCCTCAAAATTGGATATCAAATTCGTTTTCAAATCTCATTGAAACTCCTTATTGGAAAAGTCAGCAAATATGTCCGGTTTGAGGTATTGGCCCTAAAAACTACAATATAAATATTTAGTTCCACTCTCTTTACGACCCAAATTGTTTTGGTGAGCAAATACGTCCTATTTGGGGGTTGTTATGGTGGTGGGACGTCCCCTAGACAGTTGGTCCCTAATATAGATATCAGATACGTGGTCTACTCCCACATACCTTTAATTTGAGCCCCATATTTCCATAGTCGACAAACATGACCGGCTTGGGGGTGTTTTGGGGGATGGGCGGCCACTCTGTGAGTTGGCCTTGAAAATATACATCGGATTCGTGTTCCACTCTAAAAAACCTTCTTATTTGAGCCTCATATTGCAAAAGTCAGCAAATACTTCCTATTTGGGTGGTGTCGTGGGGGTGGGGTGGCCCCATAGACAGTTTTCCGCAATATTAATATCATATTCGTGATTTCATTTGAGCCCCATATGGCTATGGTCGTAAATTTGTCCCCTTTGGGTGATGTTTTTGGGGAGAGGCGGCCCCCAAAAAACTTGGTCCCATATCTGGATATCATATAGACAATTTTCCCGAATATTGATATCAGATTGGTGCTTTACTCCCAAATACCTTTCATTTGAGCCCCATGTGGCTATGGTCGTAAATGTGTCCGCTTTGGGGAGAGGCGGCCCCCAAACACCTGGTCCCGTATTTGGTTATCAGATTCGTATTCTACATTCAAATACCTTTTATTTAAGTCCCAAATTCCCATGGTCAGTAAATAAGTCCTGTTTGGGGGGTGTTTTGGGAAAGGGCTGGACCCCCAGAAACTTGTTCCCACATTTGGATATCAGATTCGTATTCTACTCGCAAATACCTTTCATTTGAGTCCCATATTGCCATGGTCAGTAAATATGTCCGATTTGGGGGTGTTTTGGGGGTTGGGCTGGTCCCCCTAGCACTTGGTCCGACATATGGATATCAGATACGTTTTCTTATCCTAAATACCTTTCATTTGAGTCCCATATTGTCGTGATTGGTCTAAATATATGTTTGGTAGGTTTTAGGGTGGGGCGGCCCCCCTAGGTACCCCATCCGAAATTTGGACACCAAATTTTTATTTTCAGGGTACTATATGAGAGCATAAAAATTTCGCTTAAATCGCACCAACCATCTCCGAGATCTGGCGTTTCTTAAAATTAGGGTAAGAAAATCGGTTCAGCCGTTTCTGAGTCTATAAGGAACACACAAACATAAAACAAACAAACAAATAAACCTACAAACAAATACAATTCCGATAAACTAAGTTGTGTAGGATATTTACATTTGCCTTTCCCTACTTGTTTCAACTTTATTTTATTCCAATATTTCACTTAATTATAGATGTATTCGCTAATAAGGACCTCAAATAAAAATCTTTTTGTTGTCCAATCAAAGGAAATTTCCTGGAATGGAACTAGGAGTGTGCTCTTTAAGCATGAGGGAAAAGGGCATGTTGGTCTCCTTGTTTGTAAATCAAATAAGTATTACAAATGTTGCCAATTTCCATATTTGGATACGCTTCGCGCATTATATCATTTCTTTATATAAATTAATTAAAACAATAAATTTTTCTAAAGATAATTATAGTTCCCTATTGGATAGAAAAATAAGGGAAGAAAAAAATGGTAATTATATGTTTCCTTTAATTTTATTTCAAATGTGTACAAAAAAATTTAAGATTTAACATTTTTTAGGAAATTTGCCAAAACAAAACAACAATAAGGAGAAAGAAAATGCCATATCACAGAACATTCGAATTAAACCCGGTAAGTAATAACATGCGCACACTGTAACATGTAGACAAGTTTTTGCCGACACAGGCTATCTCTTGTGTTAGAGGTTAAAAAGTACCGGAGATATAACCCCGCCTTGGGAAACTCCGTGTTTCACTCTAAGTCGCTTCGATTTCTTATCCTTAAATTACACAAATGTCTGGCGACCATACAGATAATTCGTGATCCCGCGTTTCACGCCTGGCTGGAGGGACGTATTGGCGATGTACTCAAATAGTTTGGCGTGGCTGACCATGTCGAATGCCTTTGATAGGTCTTGTGTCACGAGGACCGTCCTATAACATGGCCTGGGCTGACTGAAGCCACGGCAAATGTGTGCGGTGATGGCATGCAAAGCAGTTGTAGTGCTATGCAGTCTTCGAAATCCCTGTTGATGCTCGGTGAATGAAAATTCTCCTGCGAGGCTCGGGAGGAGTAATGCCCCAAGCTTCTTTGCTGCTGGTGAGAGAAGGGAGTTCGGCCTGTACGACTCCCCCAAATGCTTTGTTGAGATAATGCCGTAAATGTTTTAGATATTATAAAAATTTGTTAAAGAAAACCGGAATGCCTTTTTAAAAGCTGTCGACTTTGTATAAAAATTTATATTTATCCTAATTGATGACTTCGTTTTCAAAGCTATTATGTGATTAGGTTTTCTATGTTTGTGTTAATGACACATACAAAAATTTAATCATATATAGCATTGGAAAGAACTTCAATATAAAATTTGATACACAATTGACAACTTTTAAAGACATTTCGGTTTTCTATTCTAATATTCCAAAATTGATTCAATAACTTTTAAATGTGTATAATTCTAAAACAATTACGACATTATCTCAACAATGCATTGACAAATGGCGATATATATGGAATAAATAAATATGGATGGAATAACAAGAATTTGGTACCAATACCCAAGGATTTTAATTATTTGGTCACGCAATTTGTTTAGTATTAAGAATATGAATTGCTGCAATGAGTAGTAAATTAATTAACGAAAAAGAGAACTTAAATTTTTTAAAAGAATTTAATATTTAAACTTGCTAAGATTTGGTACATTGAGTTGAATTATTAACAAGACATCCGTCACAAACAAGTTATAGATGGGATCATATATCGATATAGACCATTAGATTTTTATACCCACCACCAAAGAATGGGGTTATATTCATTTTGTCATTCCGTTTGCAACACATCGAAATATCCATTTCCGACCCTATAAAGTACATATATATATTCTTGACCAGCGTAAAAATCTAAGACGATCTAGACATGTCCGTCCGTCTGTCTGTTGAAATCACGCTACAGTCTTCAAAAAATAGAGATATTGATCTAAAATTTTGCACAGATTCTTTTTTTGTCCATAAGCAGGTTAAGTTCGAAGATGGGCTATATCGGACTATATCTTGATATAGCCCCCTTATAGACCGATCCGCCGATTTAGGGTCTTTGGCCAATAAAGCCCACATTTATTATCCGATTTTGCTGAAATTTGGGACAGTGAGTTGTGTTAGGCCTTTCGACATCCTCCGTCAATTTTGACCAGATCGGTCCAGGTTTAGATATAGCTGCCATATAGACCGATCCTCCGATTTAGGGTCTTAGGCCCATAAAAGCCACATTTATTATCCGATTTTGCTGAAATTCGGGACAGTGAGTTGTCTTAGGCCCTTTGACATCTTCCGTCAATACGGCTCAGATCGGTTTAGATTTTGATATAGCTGCCATATAGACCGATCCTCTGAATTAGGGTCTTAGGCCCATAAAAGCCACATTTATTATCGGATTTTGCTGAAATTGGGGACAGTGAGTTGTGTTAGGCCCTTCGACATCCTCCGTCAATTTGGCTCAGATCGGTGTAGGATTTGGATATAGCTGCCGTATAGACCGATCCTCCGATTTAGGGTCATAGGCCCATAAAAGCCACATTTATTACCCGATTTTGCTCTCCGATTTAGGGTCATAGGCCCATAAAAGCTACATTTATTACCCGATTTTGCTGAAATTTGGGACAGTGAGTTGTCTTGGGCCCTTCGACGTCCTCCGTCAATACCGCTCAGATCGTTTCAGATTTGGATATAGCTGCTATATAGACCAATCCTCCGATTTAGGGTCATAGACCCGTAAAAGCTACATTTATTATCCGATTTTGCTGAAATTTGGGACAGTGAGTTGTGTTAGGCCCTTTGACATCTTCCGTCAATACGGCTCAGATCGGTTTAGATTTTGATATAGCTGCCATATAGACCGATCCTCCGATTTAAGGTCTTAGGCCCATAAAAGCCACATTTATTATCGGATTTTGCTGAAATTCGGGACAGTGAGTTGTGTTAAGCCCTTCGACATCCTCCGTCAATTTGGCTCAGATCGGTTTAGATTTGGATATAGCTGCCATATAGACCGATCTTCCGATTTAGGGTCTTTGGCCCATAAAAGCCACATTTATTATCCGATTTTGAGAAAATTTGGGACAGTGAGTTCTATTAGGCCCTTCAACATCCTCCGTCAATTTGGCTCAAATCGGTCCAGATTTGGATATTGCTGCCATATAGACCGATCTCTCGGTTTTAGGTTTTGGGGCCATAAAAAGCGCATTTATTGTCCGATGTTGCCGAAATTTGGGACAAAGAGTTAAGTTAAGCCCCTCCACATATTTCTGCAATTTGGTCTAGATCGATCAAGATTTGCATATAGCTGCCATATAAACCGATCTCTCGATTTAAAGTCTGGGCCCAAAAAAAGCGCATTTTTAATCCGATTGCACTGAAATTTGACACACTGACTTATTTTATGCTTTTCGACATCCCTGTGGAATATAATTCAGATCGGTTTATTTTTAGATATAACAACTAAAAAGACCAATATTTTGTTATATACAATTGAACAATAACTTTTACTTATTAGTATCTGGTCCAAATCGGAACATAGCTGCTATGGGACATAAGGTATGAATTTTGCACCGGATTTTGAGGAAAGGTGGTTCACATATATATCCGAGGTGGTGGGTATCCAAAGTTCGGCCCGGCCGAACTTAACGCCTTTTTACTTGTTCAAGCTTATTTGCGCTCATTTAAGGCCATTATTAGTTACATGAGATCCTTAAATGCCAATTACAGTCCATAAGCAAAGGATGTTTTTTATCTTTGGTCTATAATTTAATGATCAATCGTCTGTTAAATAGTAAGTCGCGAGCTTCTTCCATTTCGCACCAAATTTACATTGTTGGACTCTAAGCCAACAGTAAAAGCTACATTTATGTAGAGTGCTAACTGAAGAAAATGTCGCTGTCAGTATATCAATGGATACATAAATTAACAGAATTGTCGATTTTAGAGTAGCACAGAGGTTAGCATGTCCCCCTATGACACTGAACGCTTGGGTTCGAATCCTGGCGAGAACAACAGAACATTTTTCAGCGGTGGTTATCCCCTCCTAATGCTGGCGACATTTGTGAGGTACCTTGCCATGTAAAAACTTCTCCCCAAAGATGTGTCGCTTTGTGACACGCTTTTCGGACTCGGCTATAAAAAGGAGGTCCCTTATCATTGAGCTTAAAATTGAATCGGACATCACTCATTGATTTGTGAGAAGTTTGCTCCAGTTCTTTAATGGAATGTTCATGGGCAAATTTTGGAGTAAAGATCTGCCAGAAGCATTGCAAGAGCTACCAATGCAACCAGAAAAGTCACAGTTTGGTGCGGTTTATGGACTGGTGGCATCATTAGACCGTACTTCTTCAAAGATGATGCGAATCGTAATGTAAGTGTGAATGGTGAGCGCTATCGTGAGGTGATATCCAACTTTTTTTTGCCCAAAATGCAAGAGCTTAACTTGCATGACATGTGGTTTCAACAAAACGGCAACAGCACGGGTAGCAATGAACTTATTGTGTGGCGAGTTCGGTGAACAATTTATTTTACGTTCGGGTTCGGTCAATTGGCCAGCTAGATCGTGCGATTTAACGCCTTTAGACTATTTTTTGCGGGGCTATGTTAAACCTCATGTTTAACAGACAAGCCCGCTTCAATTGGCGCATTGGAAGAAAAAATTGAAGCATTTATTCGTGATATTTGTATTGTATTTGTATTTGTATTTTTATTATGATAAAACCCATACAAAAGACAGTGTCTTATATAAAGCATGGGTTAGTAAATTGATAAATACAATGAGTTCAACAAGTTTTCATTTAAATAGAACAATAATTGGTACAAAATATTTAACAATTTAAGCAAAGTTACTGATACAATATTTAAGTTAAAAAAAGGTTTAAACAAAACAAAAAAAAAAAAAAGAAAAAGAAACTTTAAAGAAAATTTAACAATTTAATCAAAGTTACTAATAAAATAAATTAAAAAAATAGTTATAAAAAAAACAAAACAAATAATTAATTAAAATGATTATAAATCAAAGATTTGAACTGTCGTTCATTACTTATAATTTGAATACTATTGGGAAGATTATTCCAGAGACGTATAGCATTAACAAAGAACTGTTGTTCAGATACACGATATTGATGACGTATTTGTATTACTTGTTTACCTCTTGTAGAGTTAGCAAAACGCAAAACAGAAGCCAGATATGACGGTTCATTGGTATAAATTATCTTGTGGATCATTTGCAACAAGCGTATCTTAAGGAACGAGTTAAAAGAGACACCATATACTTGTCTGGCAAAGTCAGATACCCGGTCTCTTCTACGCAAACCAAAAATGTATCTAACGACATCGTTAAAGGCCACGTGCAATTTATTCCTATGAGTTACATCACTACCGTAAAAAACCTCGCAAGAGTATAATAGTTTCGGCAGAATAAATGTCCTAGCCAAAAGCATTCTTATTGACAAAGGGGTATACTGTCGACTCATATATAAGTTTCGTAAAACGCCGTAGGTCCTGCCCACTGTCATTCTGACATGATTCTTCCATGAAAGTCTATCATCAAACTCCAAACCAAGGTTTCTTGCAGATGAAACAATCTCAATTGGGGCTCCAGGAATTGCCACATCAAGATTGGGCGGCATTGTCACCCGATTCCTACCTATTACAAGGCACTTTGACTTTATTGGATTTAAAAGAAGTCCGTTGGCGTTTGCCCATGTGTTTATCCTATCCAAGTCATTATTTAGTCGAAGTACGCCATCGATCAACCTCCCCGGCGAGGAGCTCATATACAGATGTACGTCGTCAGCATACATATGAATACCACAGTTGCGCAACTGTCCAGGAAGGTCATTGCTATATAAGGAAAAAAGGAGTGGGCCCAATTCAGACCCCTGTGGAACACCTCTTGAGACTGGAAGATAACTAGAACAGCGGCTATCAACACATACCGATTGGCTTCTATTCGTAAGATAGGAATATATATGATCCGTTGTTCTTTCAGAAAATTTAAATAAATGTTTCAGTTTAAGGCAAAGTATATTGGGATCAATCGAATCAAAAGCTTTCGAATGATCTAAAAGAACAAGAAAGGCAACTTTATCGCTGTCAATATCACTCCTTACATCTTCAACTACTTTCAACAGTGCAGTAGTGCAACTGTGCTTTGGCCGGAAACCAGATTGAAAATCTGTTAGCAGCGAATTATTCGCAATATATTCAGATATTTTCCGGTTGACTAGAGTCTCAAATATCTTAGAGACGAATGGAAGTATTGCTATTGGCCTAAATTCCTGGTTATTCTTTGGTATTGGGACTATCCTTGCCCGTTTCCAAGACTGTGGTTAGCAACTCCTTAAAATAATATTGTTAAAAAGATGGCACATATACGGAAGAATAAAGGGTAGAATTATCCTAAAAAATCTTGGGTCAATACCATCAGAACCAATGGCATTAGACTTAATTGATTCTACAGCGCTAACGATATCGCTTTGTTCAAAACGCTCAAGATCAAAACGTAGGTCTGGTGAGGTGTTGTTACTACTATGGTTTACGTTACTAAATTCACTGTCGTAGAAATGTACGTTTGGCTCAGGAAAAGATATGTTCAAGAAACTCCTATTAATCTCATCTAAATCAACATGTCTATCAATTGATGCATTATCACTTCCTATTCCAATTGACTTTATATGTCTCCAAGTATCTTTCGTGTTCAATGCCTCTTGAAATTTACGACTAAAATAAGCTATTTTCTTCGTCTTTATACAAGAAGTGGTCTGATTCCTCGCACGCTTGTAATCATAAAAGAGTTCAGGTGTTCTAAAACGCTTCCATCGAGAGTACGCACAATCTCTTACGTATCAATACTTTAATATCATTATCAAACCACTGATTCCCATTCGAAAAAACAGTTCGGGTCTTCATCGGAACACATTTGTCGAAAATCTGACTCACATTATGTTGAAGAAATGCAATCTGTTCATCTACGCAAGACATGCCATAAAGTTTCTGCCACTCAACGGTGCCAATTTCACAAAGTAGTGAGTTATAATCAATGTTTCTATAGTCTCTGTACGTATATGTTATACTTGTATATTCCATTGGAACGCCATAAGTCAAACAAGTAAAAAGGCGTTAAGTTCGGCCGGGCCGAACTTTGGATACCCACCACCTCGGGTATGTAGGTAAACCACCTTTCATCAAAATTCGGTGAAAATTTCATACCTTATACTCATATACCTCATACCGATCTGAACTATATACGACACGGATGTCGAAGAGCCGAACATAAGTCACTGTGTCAAATTTCAGTGAAATCGGATTATAAATGCGCCTTTTATGGGGCCAAAACCTAAAACTTAGATATCGGTCTATATGGCAGCTATATCCAAATCTGGACCGATCTGTGCGATATTGGAGAAGTATGTCAAGGGGCTCAACTTAACTCACTGTTCCAAATTTCGGGGACATCGGGCAATAAATGAGCATTTAATGGGCCCAAAACCATAAATCAAGAAATCGGTCTATATGGCAGCTATATCCAAATTTGAACCGATCTGGGCCAAATTGAAGATATACGTCAAAGGGCCTAAGACAACTCACTGCCTCAAATTTCAGCGAAATCGGACCATAAATGTGGCTTTTATGGGCCTTACACCATAAATCGGAGGATCGATCTATATGGCAGCTATATCCAAATCTGGACCGATCTGAGCCAAATTAACGAAGGATGTCGATGGGCCTTACACAATTCACTGCCCCGAATTTCATCAAAATCGGATAATAAATGTGGCTTTTGTGGGCCTAAGACCCTAAACCGGAGGGTCGGTCTATATGGCAGCTATATCCAAATCTGAACCGATCTGGACCAAATTAAAGAAACATGTCAAAGGGTCTAAGACAACTCACTGTCCCAAATTTTAGCGAAATCGGATAATAAATGTGGCTTTTATGGGCCTTAGACCCTAAATCGGAGGATCGGTCTATAAGGCAGCTATATCCAAATCTAGGCCGATCTGAACCAAATTGACAAAGGATGTCGAAGGGCCTAACACAACTCACTGTCCCAAATTTCAACAAAATCGGATAATAAATGTGGCTTTTATGGGCCTAAGACCCTAAATCGGCCGATCGGTCTATATGGGGGCTATATCAAGATATAGTCCGATATAGCCCATCTTCGAACTTAACCTGCTTATGGATAAAAAAAAGAATCTGTGCAAAATTTCAGCGCAATATCTCTATTTTTAAAGACTGTAGCGTGATTTCAACAGACAGACGGACAGACGGACGGACATGGCTAGATCGTCTTAGATTTTTACGCTGATCAAGAATATATATACTTTATAGGGTCGGAAATGGATATTTCGATGTGTTGCAAACGGAATGACAAAATGAATATACCCCCATCCTTCGGTGGTGGGTATAAAAACATAAATCATGTTTTGAAAATAGGGGTGCCGGTAATTGATCATATAACTTAACATCAGTCTTGGAACTTACTAAGAACAAGTCAATAAGAGTCTCTGTTTCATTGTATAGTGTGTGGCAGTATTGGAATTAACAACATGCAACCCTATTGATTGCATGCTCCCCGTCAAATGTGTTTCTTCAAGCACATTACTATTAAAGTCACCAGTGACTATAATATCATTATAATGACAATTTATATCCTCAAGTCTCTTCACCAAGTCATCATATTGCACTCTTTTGTTCGGACGGTATACAACCCCAACCAGAACTTTTCTACGCAAACAGTGAAGTTCGGCAAAAATATATTCAACTTTGTCTGTTGAACTAGACGAAGCAATGGGTCTGAAATCTATGTCATGTCTTATATAGATAGCAACTCCACCACCTCTGCCATCCCGATCGGATCTTAAAAACCTGTAACCATCTACAGATACCAGTCTATTCCCATAATGTGGTTGAAACCATGTCTCAGAGACCGCAATAACGTCAACACCGGATTTCTCAAATATATAGCGAAACTCATCAATTTTGTTCTTAAGGCTCTGAGCATTTATATGCACAATTTTCAGTCCTGGCTTCTGTCGCGCTAGAACCCTGACCATCAGGTGCAGATTGTCTCTAGAATTTTCCCTTTCATTACGAGGGAACAACATATTGAGAAACATAGATGTAATTGTAGACAGTACAAATCTTTGATTTTAAATTTATGTATGAAAAGGCAACGTTATTTTGTTTGAAAGATAAATAAAAATAAATAAAATATAGTTTAAAAGGGTTTAATTTCATGAAAAATTTAATTAAAAAAATTCTCATCATTATTGTTATAGCAAGTATCTGCGTTATGTTGTTCTCTGCTAGTTTCAGCAGAGCGAAAAAGAGTATCCAGCATATTGATGTGTTCAATGCAAATTGGGTTATCATTAACAAAGTGTTTGATATAGACCAATCCGCGATAAGTGTACGCCGAATGTACTTGATTTTGTTTCCTCAATCGAACTGCAGCTTGAAGGATCTGATAGTTGGAATGTGTTAGGTTTTCTTTAATATAAAAATTGGTTTCCGTTTGAAACCCTAATATTGATAAGGATAGGTTCGATTTGGTGTTCCTTCTGAATTCGCTTAAGGTTTTTAAGAAATAGTTTTTGTCGTATGGAGAGTGAAGTTTGACAATAATTACAGCATCTGGGGAATAATTCTGGTGCTTATTGTTTTTGTTTTGCAGTCGGTATATGGATTTAACAACTGGTGTAGGAATGGTTATAGTTTGACATATATTTTCAAAATAGAGTGGAAGATTTTCGCCTTCAGTGTACGGAATTCCGTTAAGTCTAATATCACATGCAACCAGAGAATTAGCTTGTTTTAGTGCTTTTATTTTTAAGTCTTTTATCTCGGTTTTGAGGTTGGAAATTTCACACATAGCTGTCTCTAAATATGATACTCTTTCAATTACATTGTTTAAGTCCACTCTCATTTCGGTTATTTTCTTATTAATTTCTGTTAATATTCTGTCCTCACTTTCCTTAATCATTGCTTTTATTTCACTAGATATGCTTTCGGATTGTTTTTCGAATCGATTGTCCAGGATTTGCAAGAGGCGAAAAGAGGAATCCGCAATTCTGGGGGAATTAGCCAGATTTTCAGTCAATGAGTTTTGGGCTTGGAGTCTTGTTCTTTTTGGAGCGGACATTTTCGATTAAGAAATTAATAAAAACAAGTAAAAGCGTGCTAAGTTCGGCCGGGCCGAATCTTATATACCCTCCACCATGGAGCGCAGTTGTCGAGTTCTTTTCCCGACATCTCTTCTTAGGCAAAAAGTGATATAAGAAAAGATTTGCTCTGCTATTGGAGCGATATAAAGATATGATCCGGTTTAGACCACAATTAAATTATATGTTGGAGACCTGTGTAGAATGTCAGCCAATTCGAGTAAGAATTGCGCCCTTTGGGGGCTCAAAAAGTAAAATAGAGAGATCGATTTATATGGGAGCTGTATCGGGCTATGAACAGATTAAGACCATAATAAACACGTATGTTGATGGTCAAGAGAGGATCCATCGTACAAAATTTCAGGCAAATCGGATAATAATTGCGACTTCTAGAGGCTCAAGAAGTCAAGATCCCAGATCGGTTTATATGGCAGCTATATCAGGTTATGAACCGATTTAAACCTTATTTGACACAGTGGTTGAAAGAAAAAATAAAAAATAAAAAACGTCATGCAAAATTTCAGCCAAATCAGGTAGGAATTGCGCCCTCTAGAAGCTCAAGAAGTCAAGTCCCCAGATCTGTTTATATGACAGCTATATCAGTTTATGAGCCGATTTGGAGCATTTTTGGCACACTTGTTGGATATCATAAAAAAACATGTCGTGCAAAATTTCATTCCAATCTGATAAGAATTGCGCACTTTAGAGGCTTAAGAAGTCAAGACCCAAGATGGGTTTATATGGCAGCTATATCAGGTTATGGACCGATCTCAACCATACTTGGCACAGTTGTTGAATATCATAACAAAACAAGTCGTGCAAAATTTCATTATAATCGGGTAAAAATTCCGCACTCTAGAGGCTTAAGAAGTCAAGACCCAAGATCAGTTTAAATGGCAGCTATATCAGGTTATGGACCGATTAGGACCATACTTGGCACAGTTGTTGAATATCATAACAAAACACGTCGTGCCAAAATTCATTCAAATCGGATAAGAATTGGGCACTCTAGAGGCTCAAGAAGTCAAGACCCAAGATCGGTTTATATGGCAGCTATATCAGATTATGGACCGATTTGAACCATACTTGGCACAGTTGTTGGACATTACAACAAAACAAGTCGTGCCAAAATTCATTCAAATTGGATAAGAATTGCGCACTCTAGAGGCTCAAGAAATCAAGACCCAAGATCGGTTTATATGGCAGCTATATCAGATTATGAACCGATTTGAACCATACTTGGCACAGTTGTTGGACATCATAACAAAACAAGTCGTGCCAAAATTCATTCAAATCGGATAAGAATTGCGCACTCTAGAGGCTCAAGAAGTCAAGACCCAAGATCGGTTTATATGGCAGCTATATCAGATTATGAACCGATTTGAACCATACTTGGCACAGTTGTTGGACATCATAACAAAACAAGTCGTGCCAAAATTCATTCAAATCGGATAAGAATTGCGCACTCTAGAGGCTCAAGAAGTCAAGACCCAAGATCGGTTTATATGGCAGCTATATCAGATTATGAACCGATTTAAACCATACTTGGCACAGTTGTTGGATGTCATAACAAAACACGTCGTGCAAAATTTCGTGCCAATCGGATAAGAATTGCGCACTCTAGAGGCTCAAGAAGTCAAGACCCAAGATCGGTTTATATGGCAGCTATATCAAAACATGGACCGATATGGCCCATTTACAATACCAACCGACCTACACCAATAAGAAGTATTTGTGCAAAATTTCAAGCGGCTAGCTTTACTCCTTCGGAAGTTAGCGTGCTTTCGACAGACAGACGGACGGACGGACGGACGGACGGACAGACGGACGGACATGGCTAGATCGACATAAAATTTCACGACGATCAAGAATATATATACTTTATGGGGTCTCAGACGAATATTTCGAGTAGTTACAAACAGAATGACGAAATTAGTATACCCCCCATCTTATGGTGGAGGGTATAAAAAAAAAATAATAAAAATGTTTTTCAATGTTTGACGATTTTATGGGATTTAATAATTTTCCGATTTTGTAATTTTATTTGACAATCTGGCAACTCGTTTGAGGTATTGCCAATGTCTTTTTAGCTAGGTCACGAACCTATGATCTGGCAATGCCGAGTTATAACCATTTGACGTTTAGTGACTATTTTTGTTCTTCTTTCTCTTGCTATGTTCACAAGGTTGGTATTGTTTTGTAATTGTGCTTTATGTTTATGTTTCTGTTTTTTTTTTTTAATGAGTACAACTGTTCTGTTTTTTTGTTTGTTTGTGTTGTTTTTGTTTTATTACACTGGTACTCTTCGTAGGTATTTAGAAGTTAAGTGCCTCCCTTAAAGAGAACACTTTACACTGTGGGGGAGAGAGAATGTTTTTGTTTATGTTTGTTTTTTATACCCTCCACCATAAGATGGGGGGTATACTAATTTCGTCATTCTGTTTGTAACTACTCGAAATATTCGTCTGAGACCCCATAAAGTATATATATTCTTGATCGTCGCGACATTTTATGTCGATCTAGCCATGTCCGTCCGTCTGTCCGTCCGTCCGTCCGTCCGTCCGTCCGTCCGTCCGTCCGTCCGTCCGTCCGTCTGTCTGTCGAAAGCACGCTAACTTCCGAAGGAGTTAAGCTAGCCGCTTGAAATTTTGCACAAATACTTCTTATTAGTGTAGGTCGGTTGGTATTGTAAATGGGCCATATCGGTCCATGTTTTGATATAGCTGCCATATAAACCGATCTTGGGTCTTGATTTCTTGAGCCTCTAGAGTGCGCAATTCTTATCCGATTGGAATGAAATTTTGCACGACGTGTTTTGTTATTATGTCCAACAACTGCGCGAAGTAAAGTTCAAATCGGTCCATAACCTGATATAGCTGCCATATAAACCGATCTTGGGTCTTGACTTCTTGAGCCTCTATCGTGCGCAATTCTTATCCGATCAGAATGAAATTTTACACGACGTGTTTTGTTATTATGTGCAACAGCTGTGCCAAGTATGGTTCAAATCGGTTCATAACCTGATATAGCTGCCATATAAACCGATCTTGGGTCTTGACTTCTTGAGCCTCTAGAGTGCGCAATTCTTATCCGATTGAAATGAAATTTTACACGACGTGTTTTGTTATTAAATCCAACAACTGTGCCAAGTATGGTTCAAATCGGCCCATAACCTGATATAGCTGCCATATAAACCGATCTTGGGGTCTTGACTTCTTGAGCCTCTAGAGAGCGCAATTCTTATCCAAATGGAATGGAATTTCGCACGACGTGTTTTGTTATGATACCCAACAACTGTGCCAAGTATGGTTGAAATCGGTTCATAACCTGATATAGCTGCCATATAAACCGATCTTGGGTCTTGACTTCTTGAGCCTCTAGAGGGAACAATTCTTATCCGATTTGAATGAATTTTTGCCCGAAGTATTTCGTTATGATATCCAACAACTGTGTCAAGTATGGTTGAAATCGGTCTATAACCTGATATAGCTGTCATACAAACAGATCTGGGGATTTGACTTCTTGAGCTTTTAGAGGGCGCAATTCCTATCCGATTTGGCTGAAATTTTGCATGACGTATTTTATTTTTACTTTCAACAACTGTGTCAAATAAGGTTCAAATCGGTTCATAACCTGATATAGCTGCCATATAAACCGATCTGGGATCTTGACTTCTTGACCCCTAGAGGTCGCAATTATTATCCGATATGCCTGAAATTTTGTACGATGGATCCTCTCATGGTCTGAATCGGTCTATAGCCCGATACAGACCCCATATAAATCGTTCTCTCTATTTTACTTCGTGAGCCCCAATGGGCGCAATTCTTATACGAATTGGCTGAAATTTTACACAGGTCTCCAACATATAATTTAATTGTGGTCCGAACCGGACCATATCTTGATATCGTTTTAATAGCAGAGCAACTCTTTTCTTATATCCTTTTCTGCCTAAGAAGAGATGCCGGGAAAAGAACTCGACAAATGCGATCCATGGTGGAGGGTATATAAGATTCGGCCCGGCCGAACTTAGCACGCTTTTACTTGTTTTTACTTCTTTTGCCGTTCAGAAGTAGAAATATCAATTTTTATTTTCACTTGTTGGTTATTTTGAACGCTTTTATAACTATATGTTTTGTTGTTTCTATCAATCAAGACTTTTTGAACACTATTAAACAAGATTTTTTAAAATTTAAGTGGGGAAAACAATGCAAAACTTCAATTAAAGGCGGAACAAAGAAAAACACGTCCGTTCGCTGCTATGTTGTTAGCATTGATATACCGGCAGAAATATTGGAAAGAGTATGTCAAAATTGGACTAAGCGGATGGACCATTTGAGACGCAGTCACGGTCAACATTTGCATGAAACAATCTTCGAACATTTAAATAAATGGCCAAGTACTACCGATTCAAATAAAAATTTCATGCATTTTTCTGAATTTTATGTGTTTTCTTTTTGAAAAGCTTTCCTATAGCTCTAAGAAATAACCCCTTATATATATTTGTGTATAGCTGTCATTTAATCTCTTGAATTCTGGGAATTCGAGATAGAAAATAGTGAACTATGCCTAAAATGGATTTGGACCACAAACTCAAGGCTATTTTAAAGAAATTTTTCAGCAAATTTGGGTGTAATAATCAATACAATAAAGTTTCTTGTATTGATAAGAGAATATCAATACAAGAAATAATAAGTGACTATTCAGTTAAATCCAGTTAAAACAGTACAATCGAATTTCTTGTATTAGTTGCAAGTTATTTATGATTATCTAGATATGTATGTCAGTTATCTCCAATGACACTGTTTACCTTCAATATAATTTCAAACTCGACGCTTTTTTAAGGGGTTTACCAGGACAAATCTAATCGGAATGTCGGCAAGATTGCTGCTAGTATTACAAAAATGGAATATTCATTAAACCAAGATGATTTACCTACAACTAACTTAGAGTTTCCTGAGGATGTCACATTATGTTGTTTTAGTGAGAAGTATTTGAACAATGGGGAGGATCCTCTAGTTCTTATTTCATCACCAACGCCAGAAAGCCACTTACCTATAAAACCATCAAAGCCCTCCTCCAATATAGACTTAAACTCGACATTTTTTTATATAAATGGGTATCTAAGGACAAATCTGGTTTGGATCTTAGCTTGGTTTCTGCAAATACTACACAAGGCAATACCACCATTGAATGTTCAATAAACCAATATGATTTATCTACTAAAGAGGATAGTCCGGAAGTGGAATTATTTTGTCCCGTTTCTAATGTATCGCCGACTCAGTTACATCCAATAAAATCGACGTCCACCTACAAAACAATTTTAAACTCAACCCATTGCGAAGGAGTTTCTCAGGATAAGTGTGACTTGGATGTTAGCACAATTACCGCAGATACTTCGAAATGCAAATCCAACGTTGATAGTTCATTGAACCGCGAGAATTCGTCTAATTCACAGTATGTTCCGGACACCAGCTTATGCTCTACTTTTGAACAAAGCCTAACAATTATAGAGGATCCTCTTAATATAAATTTGGTTACAGTCCCTCTCAAAGGCAAAGTCAAGAAAAAGCATTATTGCAAATTTTGCGGTTCATTGCAGACTCAGATTGGAAGGCATTTGCTTTTGAAACATAAGGCTGAGAGAGAAGTAAAAACTGCGAGCAGGTTGCCGGCAAAGAGTGATGAGCGTATGAAAATGTTGTCAAAATTGCGGAAAGAGGGTGATTTTGTTCATAATACTAACAAAACTGTAAACACTGGCATTTTAATTTTACCAAGAAATCCACAAAAGAAGTTTGCGAAAAGTGCCACTGATTTGACTTGTTGTTGCACTTGTAAGGGCTTCTATTCCAAAATGAGTTTTCGACAACACCGGTATAACTGCCATAAAGTCAATAGGGCTAGAAAAAATAAGTTAACTATAGCAGCGGGTAAAGCACTAACTCAATTTTACCATCCAGCGGCCAGTCCAGTCCTAAGAACGAAGATTTTGCCAGTTCTCAATGACGACGTTGTAACCGATTCCATCAGGTTTGATGAACTCATAATAAAATATGGTAGGAGGATGGCCGAGAAGTACACGTCCCCCCACAATTACGAAATGATTCGTGCTCATTTGCGGTATTTAGGCAGGTTTAAACTTCAGGCTATGGCTTTAGATCATGAAATTACCGAATTAAAAGACGTCTTTAGGCCCCAAAAACATGATATGTGCATAGAGGCTATAAAAAAAGTAGCCAGTTGGAATGAGGAACGGCAATGGTATGATCATCCACAAGTGGCGATAATACTTTCGTCTTTAATAAAAAAATGTGCATATACATTGCAAGCGGAATATGTTAAAGATCTAGCGGAAGAAGATAAAAAGAAAACTGTCCGTGATTTTATCTTACTGTGGGAAGAAGAAGTACCTACGGTTATAAATAGAAAAGCCCTTGAAGACCAGAGCAACCAAAAGCGGATAAAAAAGTTGCCCTGCCAATAAAAGAAGATATTAAGAAATTGTACTTTTATCTTAAAAACTTAGTGGCCGAATATATTTCGAAATTGACAAGCTTTGATATGGACAGTTACATCGAATTGAATAAATGTACTTTAGTGCTCATACAAATCTTTAACAGAAGAAGGGCTGGAGAACTTGAGCGCATCCAAATTGCTAACTATACCAACAAAGAAATTATAACAAACAGAATGGAGAAGGAGCTGCTGAGCAATTTATCTAATGAAGCAATATTTTTTGCAAGACAATATGCTAGGATTAACTTAAGAGGCAAACTAGGCCGCACTGTACCTGTGCTTCTTTGTCCTTTAACAGTTAAAGCAATTGATAAAATTTTAGAATACCGCAAAAAAGCAGGGATAACTACTAAAAACCCTTTTATATTCGCAAACCCGGTAGCTTCCAAAACATCCAACCAATACTTTCGTGCATGTACTTTGATTAGACAGTTTTCCACTGAATGCGGTGCAGAAATTCCGGAAAGTCTGCGTGGAACTAAATTGCGTAAACACATAGCCACTTATATGTCAATGATTAATGCAGAAGAGGCCTCTAATGATAAATTAGCCAACTTTTTGGGACATCATAAAGATATCCACAAAAACGTTTACCGAGCAACAATTCCAGAAGCTGAAGTAAATTGCGTGTCCCAAATTCTTATGGCAGCAATTGGTATTAGTGATAATGGCGTTAACGACAATGAAAGCGATGAAGATGCCGCAGACGACGAATGAAGGAGGTAACGTTGGTGATGAAGATAGTAGAGGTAACGTTGGCAACCAAGGTAATGGAGGTAACGAAGTGGATCTTGGTAATGGAGGCAATGTCGGTGATAGAGTTGACTTAGACGACCAGAGCAATGGGTATGACGCAGCAGTAATTGGCGATCAAAATATCATCACCTCTACCGTGGAAGATCAAAATGGAGATCCAGATTACATGCCAAAGAAGAAGAGAAGAAGTAGTAAGTTTTAACATTTTTCTCGCACCAACTTATAACTTAGTATTAAGATTGTCTTTAAAAAATCTTTTCAGAAAAATATTTTTAAGTCACGGACTACGCTATACTGACGGGAATTTGACAGTGTTAATTCAAAAACGGGGTTTTCAAACCACTGCAGTTGTTTTGCTGAAATTTGGGACAGTGAGTTGTGTTAGGCCTCCTTCGTCAATTTGGCTCAGATCGGTCCAGATTTGGATATAGCTGCCATAGACCGATCCTCCGATTTAGGGTCTTAGGCCCATAAAAGCCACATTTATTATCCGATTTTGCTGAAATTAGGGACAGTGAGTTGTGTTAGGCCCTTGGATATCCTTCGTCAATTTGGCCTAGATCGGTCCAGATTATATAGGTGCCATATAGACCGATTCTCCGATTTAGGGTCTTAGGCCCATAAAAGCCACATTTATTATCCGATTTTGCTGAAATTTGGGACAGTGGTTTGTGTTAGGCCCCTTGACATCCATCGTCAATTTGGCCCAATTGAACCTATCAACGGTGGTTGATAGGTTCAATAAATAAAATTACATGTGTTAAAAAAACTTTATTCCCATTTTTAAAATATATTTACTGCAAGAATGCAATATATAAATATGTTATTATAAATATATAAATAAGTAAAAAATTAATAAGTTTAGGATTAAGAATTAAGCAATAAAAAAGTTTTATTGTCTACAATTTTTAAAAATTGTAAAATTTTATGTTCTTGCCCTAACAGGCAAAAAACTTGAAAATGAAAGTTTTACGTTGTAATGTTTATTAAATGGATGTCTGGATCGTCTTGCGACAGACTATCTGATTAGTGCATAGCACAAATAGGTACTTGGCAATTAACATGGTATATGAAATTTGTTATTACCATAAAAATGAATCTTTTCGCAAAAATATATATCGATTATGAAAAATATACCACCAATAATTTTGGGAATTATCGTTAATACAACACTCATAGAAATTTGTTAGTAAAATAAGCGAAGATATTTGCTGTAACAACAGCAAAGCTGCTAAAAATGGGACAGCAATAATTTTTTGCTGAAACAGCAAACAATTTCTGCGATTCTCAGATAATAAAAAGTTGAAATTAGCCTGAAAATGTCATAAAAACTTCAAAAGCTTGTACATTACTTATTGACTATTAATTAAGGGTTTTTGACGTATATTATACCCTCCACCATAAGATGGGGGGTATACTAATTTCGTCATTCTGTTTGTAACTACTCGAAATATTCGTCTGAGACCCCATAAAGTATATATATTCTTGATCGCCGCGACATTTTATGTCGATCTAGCCATGTCCGTCCGTCCATCCGTCCGACTGTCTGTCGAAAGCACGCTAACTTCCGAAGGAGTAAAGCTAGCCGCTTGAAATTTTGCACAAATACATTTTATTAGTGTAGGTCGGTTGGTATTGTAAATGGGCCATATCGGTCCATGTTTTGATATAGCTGCCATATAAACCGATCTTGGGTCTTGAATTCTTGAGCCTCTAGAGTGCGCAATTCTTATCCGATTGGGATGAAATTTTGCATGACGTGTTTTGTTATGATATCCAACAATTGTGCCAAGTATGGTTCAAATCGGTCCATAACCTGATATAGCTGCCATATAAACCGATCTTGGGTCTTGACTTCTTGAGCCTCTAGAGTGCGCAATTCTTTTCCGATTGGAATGAAATTTTGCACGACGTGTTTTGTTATGATATCCAACAACTGTGCCAAGTATGGTTCAAATCGGTCTATATAGATAGCTGCCATATAAACCGATCTTGGGTCTTGACTTCTTGAGCCTCTCGAGGGCGCAAATCTTATCCGATTGGAATGGAATTTCGCACGACGTGTTTTGTTATGATACCCAACAACTGTGCCAAGTATGGTTTAAATCGGTCCATAACCTGATATAGCTGCCATATAAACCGATCTTGGGTCTTGACTTCTTGAGCCTCTAGAGGGCATAATTCTTATCCGATTTGAATGAGTTTTTGCACGAAGTATTTCGTCATGATATCCAACAACTGTGCCATGTCTGTTTGAAATCGGTCCATGACCTGATATAGCTGTCATATAAACAGATCTGGGGATTTGACTTCTTGAGCTTCTAGAGGGCGCAATTCCTATCCGATTTGGCTGAAATTTTGCAAGCCGTATTTTATTTTTACTTTAAATAACTGTGTCAAATAAGGTTCAAATCGGTTCATAATCTGATATAGCTGCCATATAAACCGATCTGCGATCTTGACTTCTTGACCCCTAGAGGTCGCAATTATTTTCCGATATGCCTGAAATTTTGTACTATGGATCCTCTCATGACCATCAACAAACGTGTTTATTATGTTCTGAATCGGTCCATAGCCCGATACAGATCCCATATAAATCGTTCTCTCTATTTTACTTCGTGAGCCCCAATGGGCTCAATTCTTATACGAATTGGCTAAAATTTTACACACGTCTCCAACATATAATTTAATTGTGGTCCGAACCGGACCATATCTTGACATCATTTCAATAGCAGAGCAACTCTTTTCTTATATCCTTTTTAGCCTAAGAAGAGATGCCGGGAAAACAACTCGACAAATGCGATCCATGGTGGAGGGTATATAAGTTTCGGCCCGGCCGAACTTAGCACGCTTTTACTTGTTTTTTTTTTTATATTTCACAATGTGATTTTTTAAAGATTTAAAATAACACCAAACAAAATATCTACTCAAATCATATATACGCTTTAAAATCAAAAATTTGCAAATTTACGGAACTACCAAATATATACATTTATGAATAGTAAATGCTTTCATTTTGATTCGGTATCTTTCAAAGGTAAAAAAAATTTAATTCTATAACAGCAGACAGTGTTTGCTGATATCGGCAAACTTATGTCTATGAGTGTAAAATTTTGGGTATACAAGCAAGCACTGTGGTTATAAATTAGTTAACTACAATGGTTTTCATAATTCATATTTTTTGGAACTAAATTGTGCAAAATAGTCAGATTTGGGATATCTTAGCTAAAGCAAACAAAGAGACTTAAAATAATAAAAGTTGGTACAAATGAAAAATGATAGAAAAACAAGTAAAAGCGTGCTAAGTTCGGCCGGGCCGAATCTTATATACCCTCCACCATGGATCGCATTTGTCGAGTTCTTTTACCGGCATCTCTGCTTAGGCAAAAAAGGATATAAGAGAAGAGTTGCTCTGCTATTAAAACGATATCAAGATATGGTCCGGTTCGGACCACAATTAAATTATATATTGGAGACCTGTGTAAAATTTCAGCCAATTCGTATAAGAATTGCGCCCATTGGGGCTCACGAAATAAAATAGAGAGAACGATTTATATGGGATCTGTATCGGGCTATAGACCGATTCCGACCATAATAAACACGTTTGTTGATGGTCATGAGAGGATCCGTCGTACAAAATTTCAGGCATATCGGATAATAATTGCGACTTCTAGGGGTCAAGAAGTCAAGATCCCAGATCGGTTTATATGGCAGCTATATCAGGTTATGAACCGATTTGAACCATATTTGACACAGTTGTTGAAAGTAAAAATAAAATACGTCATGCAAAATTTCAGCCAAATCGGATAGGAATTGCGCCCTGTAGAAGCTCAAGAAGTCAAATCCCCAGATCTGTTTATATGACAGCTATATCAGGTTATTGACCAATTTCAACTATATTTGGCACAGTTGTTGGATATCATAACGAAATACTTGGTGCCAAAAATTCATTCCAATCGGATAAGAATTGCGCACTCTAGAGGCTCAAGAAGTCAAGACCCAAGATCGGTTTATATGGCAGCTATATCAGGTTATGGACCGATTTAAACCATACTTGGCACAATTGTTGGGTATCATAACAAAACACGTCGTGCGAAATTCCATTTCAATCGGATAAGAATTGCGCACTCTAGAGGCTCAAGAAGTCAAGACCCAAGATCGCTTTATATGGCAGCTATATCAGGTTATGAGCCGATTTGAACCATACTTGGCACAGTTGTTGGATATAATAACAAAACACGTCATGCAAAATTTCATTTCAATCGGATAAGAATTGTGCCCTCTAGAGGGTCAAGAAGTCAAGACCCAAGATCGGTTTATATGGTAGCTATATCAGATTATGGACCGATTTGAACCATACTTGGCACTGTTGTTGGATATAATAAGAAAACACGTTGTGCAAAATTTCATTCCAATCGGATAAGAATTGCGCACTCTAGAGGCTCAAGAAGTCAAGACCCAAGATCGGTTTATATGGCAGCTATATCAGGTTATGGACCGATTTGAACCATACTTAAAACAGTTGTTGGATATCATAACAAAACACGTTGTGCAAAATTTCATTCTGATCGGATAAGAATTGCGCACGCTAGAGGCTCAAGAAGTCAAGACCCAAGATCGGTTTATATGGCAGCTATATCAGGTTATGGACCGATTTGAACCGTACTTTGCACAGTTGTTGGATATCATAGCAAAACACGTCATGCAAAATTTCATTCCAATCGGATAAGAATTGCGCACTCTAGAGGCTCAAGAAGTCAAGACCCAAGATCGGTTTATATGGCAGCTATATCAAAACATGGACCGATATGGCCCATTTACAATACCAACCGACCTACACTAATAAGAAGTATTTGTGCAAAATTTCAAGCGGCTAGCTTTACTCCTTCGGAAGTTAGCGTGCTTTCGACAGACAGACGGACGGACGGACGGACGGACAGACGGACGGACATGGCTAGATCGACATAAAATGTCACGACGATCAAGAATATATATACTTTATGGGGTCTCAGACGAATATTTCGAGTAGTTACAAACAGAATGACGAAATTAGTATACCCCCCATCTTATGGTGGAGGGTATAAAAACTTACCAAAGTGTTTAAAATTTTTAAACTTCTAAACTGACATTAGATCATTTACCATATATTAGACGTAAAACAACAACCAATCCCATGGCAGTCGTTTGTAAGTACCGGATTGACCCGATTGACATCAACAAAGGCTGCCGCCTCGGTGTATAACAAACTGCTACAACAACATTACACGTAATATACATTTCAGGAAATTTTAATAGTACATTTTTTGTTAAAAAGCATAAATAAAACATTAGAATATATTTTATCAGCTGCCATTTGGAAGCGTAAAAAAGTTATACAATTGTTGAAAAGTAGAAAAAAATTTACGCCCGAATACCCTTATAATAAAAAGATAAGACTTAATATAAAAAATTTTATTATATTTAGGCAGCAGTCAACTTTTTATCTGAAAACAGCAGTAACTGTTTCCTATTTAAGCAAGCAATTACTGCTGTTCTATTTTCTGTTATTTCAGCAAACATTTTTGCTTTTTATACCCATCACCGAAGGATGAGGGTATATTCATTTTGTCATTCCGTTTGCAACGCATCGATATATCCATTTCCGACCCTACAAAGTATATATATTCTAGATCAGCGAAAAAATCTAAGACGATCTAGCCATGTACATCCGTCTGTCTGTTGAAATCACACGACAGTCTTCAAAAAAAGAGATATTGAGCTAAAATTTTGCACAGATTCTTTTTTTGTCCATAAGCAGGTTAAGTTCGAAGATGGGCTATATCGGACTATATCTTGATATAGCCCCCTTATAGACCGATCCGCCGATTTAGGGTCTTAGGCCCATAAAAGCCACATTTATTATCCGATTTTTCTAAAATTCGGGACAGTGAGTTTTGCTGGCCCCTTCGACATCCTTCGTCAATTTTGACCAGATCGGTCCAGATTTAGATATAGCTTCCATATATACCGATGCTCCGATGTAGGGTCTTAGGCCCATAAAAGCCACATTTATTATCCGATTTTGCTGAAATATGGGACAGTGAGTTTTGTAAGGCCCTTCGACGTCCTTCGTCAATTTTGCCTAGATCGGTCCAGATTTAGATATAGCTGCCGTATAGACCGATCCTCCGATTTAGGGTCTTAGGCCCATAAAAGCCACATTTATTATCCGATTTTGCTGAAATTTGGGACAGTGAGTTTTGTTAGGCCCTTCGACGTCCTTTGTCAATTTTGCCTAGATCGGTCCAGATTTGGATATAGCTGCCATATAGACCGATCCTCCGATTTAGGGTCTTAGGCCCATAAAAGCCACATTTATTATCCGATTTTGCTGAAATTTGGGACAGTGAGTTTCGTCAGGCCCTTCGACGTCCTTCGTCAATTTTGCCTAGATCGGCTCAGATTTGGATATAGCTGCCATATAGACCGATCCTCCGATTTAGGGTCTTAGGCCCATAAAAGCCACATTTATTTTCCGATTTTGCTGAAATTTGGGACAGTGAGTTGTGTTAGACCCGCCGACATCCTTCGTCAATTTGGCTTAGTTCGGTCCAGATTTGGATATAGCTGCCATATAGACCGATCCTCCGATTTAGGGTCTTAGGCCCATAAAAGCCACATTTATTATCGGATTTTGCTGAAATTTGGGACAGTGAGTTGTGTTAGGCCCTTCGACATCCTTCGTCAATTTGGCTCAGATCGGCCCAGATTTGGATATAGCTGCCATATTGACCGATCCTCCGATTTAGGGTTTTAGGCCCATAAAGGCCACATTTATTATTAGATTTTTGTGGAATTTGGGACAGTGAGTTGTGTTAGGCCCCTCGACATCCTTCCTCAATTTGGCCCCAATAGGTCTAGATTTGGATATAGCTGCCATATAGACCGATCCGCCGATTAAGGGGTCTTCGGCCCATAAAAGACACATTTAATATCCGATTTTGCTGAAATTTGGGACAGTGAGTTGTGTTAGGCCTCTCGACATCCTTCGTCAATTTGGCTCAGATCGGCCCAGATTTGGATATAGCTGCCATAGACCGATCCTCCGATTTAGAGTCTTTGGCCCATTAAAGCCACATTTATTATCCGATTTTGCTGAAATTAGGGACAGTGAGTTGTGTTAGGCCTCTCGACATCCTTCGTCAATTTGGCCCAGATCGGTCCAGATTATATAGGTGCCATATAGACCGATCCTCCGATTTAGGGTCTTAGGCCCATAAAAGCCGCATTCACTATCCGATTTTGCTGAAATTTGGGGTAGTGGTTTGTGTTAGGCCCCTTGACATCCATCGTCAATTTGGCCCAGATCGGTTCAGATTTGGATATAGCTGCCATATAGACCGATCCTCCGATTTGGGGTCTTAGGCCCATAAATGGCGCATTTATTGTCCGATGTCGCCGAAATTTGGGACATTAAGTAAAGTTAAACTTCTTGACATAGTTCTGCATTATGGCACAGATCGGTCAAGATTTGGATGTAGCTGCCATATAGACCGATTTCTCGATTTAATATTTTGGACCCATAAAAGGCGCAATTTATTGTCCGATGATGCCGAAATTTGGGATAAAGAGTTGAGTTATGCCCCTCCACATATTTCTGCAATTTGGTCTAGACCGATCAAGATTTGCATATAGCTGCCTTATAGACCGATATCTCGATTTAAAGTCTTGGTCCCAAAAAAAGCCCATTTATAATCCGATTTAACTGAAATTCGGCACATTGACTTATGTTAGGCTTTTCGACATCCATGTATAGCTACTAAAAAGACCAAAATTTTGTTATACAAAATTGAACAATAACTTGTTCTTATTAGTATTTGGTCCAAATCGGATCTTATTTCGATATTACTGCTATAGTATATAAGGTATGCAATTTTCACTGGATTTTGATGAAAGGTGGTTTACATATATACCGTAGGTAGTGGGTATCCAAAGTTCGGCCCGGCCGAACTTAACGTCTTTTTACTTGTTTACTAACAAATTTCTATTATTGTAGCTATTCTGCTATTATACCAAGATGTTTACAATTTTAGTATAGCAGATTGACTGCTGAAAATCCTTTTGCTGTTGTTTGCTGAAAATATCTGCTGCTCCTTTTATGGATGGAAGGCACATTTAAATACAATATGCTAAACTTCATGCAACATATAATTAAAATTTTTACATAATTCTCCTCTTTGTGGACCTATTTGACAGACTACGCTGACCAAAAAGCATATAATGTACCCATTCTTTAAGGATTGAGCCAGAGTTCTTAATGTTTCCATACTGTGTGTATTAGGCGATTAGAAGATACTTAGCGAAAATCGTGCATTCAGATACTATATAATAAAAAAATAGTATGAAACACATCGCAAAAAACTCGAGTAATAATTTCATTTTATGCAAGTCATTAGGGTTTTCCTTCTGAAGTTATACACTTATAGAAACAAGTTTGCTGATATTAGCAAACATTGTCTGCTGATTGAAAATTAGTTTTTTTAACCTTTAAAGGAAACCGTTTCAAGTTTTTCAATTTCTTAATGGTAGTTGCTTTACATTAATGTTTGTTTTTGCAATTTTTAAGCGTAAATTTTTTATTCAAAAGCATAAAGCAACTAATTTTAGTATATATTTTGTCTCCTGTTATTCGAAATCGTTAAAAATGATCCACTTGTGGAAAATTGGAAGAAGAATTTCGCTAAATACCTTTAAAATAAAAAGATACGATGTACAAGTATGTAATGTACAAGTCTTTGAAGCACTCACGAAATTTTTAGTCTATTTTAAACTTTTTGCAATGTGAAAACAGCAGAAAATTCAAAAAAAGTTTACAACTGTCCCATTCTAAGCAGATTTTCTGCTATTACAGCAAAAATTTTTCCTGTTTTTACTAAAAAATTTTTATGAGTGTATACAAGGATCAAACATTTTTAAAAAATCGAACCACAGATGGGAGAAACGTGCACTTGGTCCTATATTCTCTAGCATTGGAGCTGGAGCTCTGAAACTACACACATCCGCACTATGACCGCCTTGTTGAGTTACAAATTCGAACATTTAGATAAAAAACAAGTAAAAGCGTGCTAAGTTCGGCCGGGCCGAATCTTATATACCCTCCACCATGGATCGCATTTGTCGAGTTCTTTTCCCGGCATCTCTTCTTAGGCAGAAAAGGATATAAGAAAAGAGTTGCTCTGCTATTAAAACGATATCAAGATATGGTCCGGTTCGGACCACAATTAAATTATATGTTGGAGACCTGTGTAAAATTTCAGCCAATTCGTATAAGAATTGCGCCCATTGGGGCTCACGAAGTAAAATAGAGAGAACGATTTATATGGGGTCTGTATCGGGCTATAGACCGATTCAGACCATGAGAGGATCCATCGTACAAAATTTCAGGCATATCGGATAATAATTGCGACCTCTAGGGGTCAAGAAGTCAAGATCCCAGATCGGTTTATATGGCAGCTATATCAGGTTATGAACCGATTTGAACCTTATTTGACACAGTTGTTGAAAGTAAAAATAAAATACGTCATGCAAAATTTCAGCCAAATCGGATAGGAATTGCGCCCTCTAAAAGCTCAAGAAGTCAAATCCCCAGATCTGTTTGTATGACAGCTATATCAGGTTATAGACCGATTTCAACCATACTTGACACAGTTGTTGGATATCATAACGAAATACTTCGGGCAAAAATTCATTCAAATCGGATAAGAATTGTTCCCTCTAGAGGCTCAAGAAGTCAAGACCCAAGATCGGTTTATATGGCAGCTATATCAGGTTATGAACCGATTTCAACCATACTTGGCACAGTTGTTGGGTATCATAACAAAACACGTCGTGCGAAATTCCATTCCATTTGGATAAGAATTGCGCTCTCTAGAGGCTCAAGAAGTCAAGACCCCAAGATCGGTTTATATGGCAGCTATATCAGGTTATGGGCCGATTTGAACCATACTTGGCACAGTTGTTGGATTTAATAACAAAACACGTCGTGTAAAATTTCATTTCAATCGGATAAGAATTGCGCACTCTAGAGGCTCAAGAAGTCAAGACCCAAGATCGGTTTATATGGCAGCTATATCAGGTTATGAACCGATTTGAACCATACTTGGCACAGCTGTTGCACATAATAACAAAACACGTCGTGTAAAATTTCATTCTGATCGGATAAGAATTGCGCACGATAGAGGCTCAAGAAGTCAAGACCCAAGATCGGTTTATATGGCAGCTATATCAGGTTATGGACCGATTTGAACTTTACTTCGCGCAGTTGTTGGACATAATAACAAAACACGTCGTGCAAAATTTCATTCCAATCGGATAAGAATTGCGCACTCTAGAGGCTCAAGAAATCAAGACCCAAGATCGGTTTATATGGCAGCTATATCAAAACATGGACCGATATGGCCCATTTACAATACCAACCGACCTACACTAATAAGAAGTATTTGTGCAAAATTTCAAGCGGCTAGCTTAACTCCTTCGGAAGTTAGCGTGCTTTCGACAGACAGACGGACGGACGGACGGACGGACGGACGGACGGACGGACGGACGGACGGACGGACGGACGGACGGACAGACGGACGGACATGGCTAGATCGACATAAAATGTCGCGACGATCAAGAATATATATACTTTATGGGGTCTCAGACGAATATTTCGAGTAGTTACAAACAGAATGACGAAATTAGTATACCCCCCATCTTATGGTGGAGGGTATAAAAATATATATAGTAGTACGGCAAACCTTACTCACATTGGTGTTAAGAAACACGTATATATTATTACTACACTTGGTACTATTTGGTGCATTATTATGGAGGGTGCTACAACTCTGAAGTTTTATTGACAGATACACTACGACATCATAAAATGGGGTTTCGGAATTCGCACATGTTTGGGTGGCCGTACAAAACTTCTTATGCAGATTTCCTGTGGACGTAATCTGTTGTAAAACAAATGATTCGCTTAAGACTTTGTTTTGAAACTTATCAAAAGAAGTTGCAACTGTAAATAAAAGCCGTATTTAAATGAAAATCTCCAAAAACAAAACAATAACAAAATTATGATTTTCAAACATCCATCTGTAATAGGGACCTGTACAATATGTTTTGATGACGGTTATTGGTCTTAATAAGTTCAACACAGGTAATCATCCAGAGCAAACGGAAAGAGTCGAATTCTGAAATTTGGCACATATTTCGATGTCTGTCTTTACATATATCTGCACTGAGCCAATCTAAACGACTTTTTTTTCAACGAAAACGTTGGTAAGTAAAGGCCGGTACTATGTTCACCTTTTGTAGCAATTTTTCGCTACCTTTTATATTAGACTCTAGCTTTATATTGTAATATAAGGTATTTCCATTTGTAGACATATTTACTTAAAGAGAAAACCCGAAAAACTTTTGACAAATTACCATTTTCATTCATGATTTCCTCTTTTAAAACAAGATTACACCAAAGAAAAGCGAACGCAGTACCAACCTTAAGCAGAACAAGTAAAAGCGTGCTAAGTTCGGCCTGGCCGAATCTTATATACCCTCCACCATGGAGCGCATTTGTCAGTTCTTTTCCCGGCATCCTTCTTAGGCAAAAAATTATATAATAAAAGAAAGAAAGAAAAATCTGCTATTAAAGCGATATCAAGATATGATCCGGTTTAGACAACAATTAAATTATATGTTGGAGACCTGTGTAAAATGTCAGCCAATTCGAATAAGAATTGCGCCCTTTGGGGGCTCAAAAAGTAAAATAGAGAGATCGATTTATATAGGAGCTGTATCGGGCTATAGACCGATTCAGACCATAAACACGTATGTTGATGGTCATGAGAAAATCCGTCGTACAAAATTTCAGGCAAATCGGATAAGAATTGCGCTCTCTAGAGGCCCAAGAAGTCAAGACGCAAGATCGGTTTATATGGCAGCTACATCATGTTATGGACCGATTTGACCCATACTTGGCACAGTTCTTGGATATCATAACAAAACACGTGGTGCAAAATTTCATTCTAATCGGATAAGAATTGCGCACTCTAGAGCCTCAAGAATTCAAGACCCAAGATCGGTTTATATGACAGGTATACCAGGTAATGGCCCGAATTAAACCATACTTAGCACAGTTGTTAGAAGTAATACTAAAACACTATGTGCAAAATTTCAGTCTAGTCGGATGAGAATTGCGCCCTCTAGAGGCTCAAGAAGTCAAGACCCAACAACGGTTTATATGGCAGCTATATCAGGTTATAGACCGATTTGACCCACACTTGGCACAGTTATTGGATATCATAACAAAACACGTCGTGCAAAATTTCATTCCAATCGGATAAGAATTGCGCACTCTAGAGGCTCAAGAAGTCAAGACCCAAGATCGGTTTATATGGCAGCTGTATCAGGTTATGGACCGATGTGAACCATACTTGGTACAGTTATTGGATATCGTAGCAAAACACGTGGTGCAAAATTTCATTCAAATCGGAGAAGAATTGCGCACTCTAGAGGCTGAAGAAGTCAAGACTCAAGATCGGTTTATATGGCAGGTATATAAGGTTATGAACCGATTTGAACCATACTTGGCACAGTTGTTGGACATCATAACAAAACACTTCGTGCAAAATTTCATTCGAATCGGATAGGAATTGCGCACTCTAGTGGTTCAAGAAGTCAAGGCCCAAGATCGGTTTATATGGCAGCTATATCAGGTTATGTACCGATTTGAAACATACTTGGCACAATTGTTGGATATAATAACGAAACACGTCGTGCAAAATTTCATTCCAATCGGATAAGAATTGCGCACTCTAGAGGCTCAGGAAGTCAAGACCCAAGATCGGTTTATATGGCAGCTATATCAGGTTATGGACCGATTTAAACCATACTTAGCACAGTTGTTGGATATCATAACAAAACATATCGTGCAAAATTTCATCCCAATCGGATAAGAATTGCGCACTCTAGAGGCTCAAGAACTCAAGACCCAAGATCGGTTTATATGGCAGCTATATCAAAACATGGACCGATATGGCCCATTTACAATACCAACCGACCTACACTAATAAGAAGTATTTGTGCAAAATTTCAAGCGGCTAGCTTTACTCCTTCGGAAGTTAGCGTGCTTTCGACAGACAGACGGACGGACTGACGGACAGACGGGCGGACATGGCTAGATCGACACAAAATTTCACGACGATCAAGAATATATATACTTTATGGGGTCTCAGACGAATATTTCGAGTAGTTACAAACAGAATGACGAAATTAGTATACCCCCCATCTTATGGTGGAGGGTATAAAAAGCTCTACTTTGCCAACAGTGATATGAGGGAGATAGGAGTATGAAATATAAAAGAAAGCACAAAATATAATATAAATATGCATGCCATAAGTGGTAGGGAACGTACTCTTGGCGCTTTCTTTTCGGAGTAAACTAGATCTTTGAAATTGTATATTTAGGTTTACTTTGACCTTATATCTAAATAATAAAGAGTAACAAAGCGATTTTTTGAAGTTCGAACGCACATTTATTGCTTTGGCATTTGGCTGACATTTAACACACAGCTGCACTACGGCAATCTGAAATAAATGATCGAAAATTTTTTTTAGAAAAACTAATAGTTAAGTACTACAAAGTGGAAATACGGTCATAAAATTTGTGGGAAAAACTCCATTTTGTAGAATAATACATTTTTAGTATGGTATGGCACTATTTGCACTCAATCAAGTACGTCATTTTCGTATTAAATATACAAAAACATGCGACTTAAAACATATTATTGCTTTTGCACCAATAGCTTACGAGTTTGAGTTTCAAACTTGGCTCATATGATCTTATTTTAAATTTAGTACGAGAGAAAGGAACCAAATTTACAGCATCTTACTTTATATAGCTAAAACTTAGGTTTACTGTTAAGTTAAGGAAGAAAAAAATTAACCACAAATCGGAGAAATTATTATTTTGTTTCGGTTAGAGTTAAGTAATATAACACTCAGATAAACCAATGTAATACCTTAATTCCTTTTGAAATAAATTTCGTGTCATTGCTTTGATTTTCACAGTGACTTAGTACCTACCTATACATGCCAAGTATGGTCTGAATTGGTCATTAACTTGATAAGCCCCCATATTAACTAATTGCTCAAATTGCCTTTGTAATAACCTGGAGGGCGCAATTCTTTTTCGAACTGCCTGTCAATATATACAGAATTGATGTTCTGTTGTGACTTCCTACATTCATAGACTGCAATATATATTTCTGGCCTGATGAAAATGCAAATATTTATCATCAAAAAGGGTTTTATTGTTTTCCAAAGTATTCTCCAGTATGATTTATACATTTTGCATGCGCTCAAACCAATTGTCGAAGCACTTTTTCCACTCCGATTGAGAGACTATCAAAACATGGTTATTAAACGCTTCAACAGCATCTTGTAATGAAAATCATTAACCACGCATTTTTCCTTAACGTGTGGAAACAAAAAGAAATAATTTGTGCGAAGTCAGGGCTGTACGGGAGATGACCCAGTCAAAAAGCGGCTGGTTTGGGCCGATGTGTGAGAGATCACGTTGACATGGTGAAAAATGACTCGTCTTCTCTTGTACGTCTTTCAAAATTCCCCGAAGACTTAAGGCAAACATACTGTGGTGTGACAGTTTTGCCGCAGAATCAGACGACCATTTGCTTCGAAGTGCTTCTACCACGAACAACTTTCGTTGGATTTTGGTGTATAGGTAGGTACTAAACGTCTTTTGAAGCAGCGCGACCGTATTTTTCAACATTTCAATACTAGACTTTTTTTTAGCGATTGTCAGATTGTGCGGGTTTCAAGAAAAACAGACCTTATTTACGGCTAGATGTTCATGTAATAGCGAATGTATGTTGGTGGGAGTAATGACCAAGGATGCCTCTTTCTCACGGTGTATCACATGGCAATCTTGCATTTTCAGTTCACGCACGGCATCAATGTTCTCTGGTGCAACGGCGGTTTTTAGACGGTTGAAGTCATAAACCATTTTTATACCCTCCACCATAAGATGGGGGGTATACTAATTTCGTCATTCTGTTTGTAACTACTCGAAATATTCGTCGGAGACCCCATAAAGTATATATATTCTTGATCGTCGTAAGATTTTATGTCGATCTAGCCATGTCCGTCCGTCTGTCCGTCCGTCTGTCTGTCGAAAGCACGCTAACTTCCGAAGGAGTAAAGCTAGCCGCTTGAAATTTTGCACATATACTTCTTATTAGTGTAGGTCGGTTGGTATTGTAAATGGGCCATATCGGTCCATGTTTTGATATAGCTGCCATATAAACCGATCTTGGGTCTTGACTTCTTGAGCCTCTAGAGTGCGCAATTCTTATCCGATTGGGATGAAATTTTGCACGACGTGTTTTGTTATGATATCCAACAACTGTGCCAAGTATGGTTCAAATCGGACCATAATCTGATATAGCTGCCATATAAACCGATCTTGGGTCTTGACTTCTTGAGCCTCTAGAGTGCGCAATTCTTATCTGATTGGAATGAAATTTTGCACGTAGTATTTTGTTATGCTATCCAACAACTGTGCCAAATATGGTTCAAATCGGTTCATAACCTGATATAGCTGTCATATAAACAGATCTGGGGACTTGACTTCTTGAGCTTCTAGAGGGCTCAATTTCTATCCGATTTGGCTGTAATTTCGCAAGACGTTTTTAAACCCTCCACAATAAGTGGGGGGTATACTAATTTCGTCATTCTGTTTGTAACTACTCGAAATATTCGTCTGAGACCCCATAAAGAATATATATTCTTGATCGTCGTGACATTTTATGTCGATCTAGCCATGTCCGTCCGTCCGTCTGTCTGTCGAAAGCACGCTAACTTCCGAAGGAGTAAAGCTAGCCGCTTGAAATTTTGCACAAATACTTCTTATTAGTGTAGGTCGGTTGGTATTGTAAATGGGCCATATCGGTCCATGTTTTGATATAGCTGCCATATAAACCGATCTTGGGTCTTGACTTCCTGAGCCTCTAGAGTGCGCAATTCTTATCCGATTGGAATGAAATTTTGCACGACGTGTTTTGTTATGATATCCAACAACTGTGTCAAGTATGGTTCAAATCGGTCCATAACCTGATATAGCTGCCATATAAACCGATCTTGGGTCTTGACTTCTTGAGCCTCTAGCGTGCGCAATTCTTATCCGATCGGAATGAATTTTTGCACGACGTGTTTTGTTATTATATCCAACAACTGTGCCAAGTATGGTTCAAATCGGTCCATAACCTGATATAGCTGCCATATAAACCGATTTTGGGTCTTGACTTCTTGAGCCTCTAGCATGCGCATTTCTTATCCGATCAGAATGAAATTTTGCACGACGTGCTTTGTTATGATATCCAACAACTGTGCCAAGTATGGTTCAAATCGGCTCATAACCTGATATAGCTGCCATATAAACCGATCTTGGGTCTTGACTTCTTGAGCCTCTAGAGTGCGCAATTCTTATCCGAATGGAATGGAATTTCGCACGACGTGTTTTGTTGTTATATCCAACAACTGTGCCAAGTATGGTTCAAATCGGTCCATAACCTGATATAGCTGCCATATAATCCGATCTTGGGTCTTGACTTCTTGAGCCTCTAGAGGGCGCAATTCTTATCCGAATAGAATGGAATTTCGCACGACTTGTTTTGTTTCGATACCCAACAACTGTGCCCAGTATGGTTCAAATCGGTCCATAACCTGATATAGCTGCCATATAAACCGATCTTGGGTCTTGACTTCTTGAGCCTCTAGAGGGCACAATTCTTATCCGATTTGAATGAATTTTTGCACGAAGTATTTCGTTATGATATCCAAGAACTGTGCCAAGTATGGTTCAAATCGGCCCATAACCTGATATTGCTGTCATATAAACAGATCTGGGCATTTGACTTCTTGAGCTTCTAGAGGGCGCAATTCCTATCCGACTTGGCTAAAATTTTGCATGACGTATTTTATTTTTACTTTCAACAACTATGTCAAATAAGGTTCAAATCGGTTCATAACCTGATACAGCTGCCATAAAAACCGATCTGGGATCTTGACTTCTTGACCCCTAGAGGTCGCAATTAAGAGGTCCGATATGCCTGAAATTTTGTACGATGGATCCTCTCTTGACCATCAACAAACGTGTTTATTATGGTCTGAATCGATCTATAGCCCGATACAGATCCCATATAAATCGTTCTCTCTATTTTACTTTGTGAGCCCCAATGGTCCGAACCGGACCATATCTTGATATCGTTTTAATAGCAGAGCAACTCCTCTCTTATATCCTTTTTTGCCTAAGAAGAAATGCCGGGAAAAGAACTCGACAAATGCGATCCATGGGGGAGGGTATATAAGCACGCTTTTACTTGTTTATTGTTACTTTTAACAACTATGTCAAATAAAGTACAAGTGGGTTCAAAACCTGATATAGCTGCCATATAAACCGATCTGGGATCTTGACATCTTGAGCCTCTAGAGGTCGCAATTATTATCCGATTTGCCTGAAATTTTGTACGACGGATTCTCTCATGACCATTAACATACGTGTTTATTATGGTCTGAATCGGTCTGTAGGCCGATACAGCTCCCATATAAATCGATCTCTCTATTTTACTTCTTGAGCCCACAAAGGGCGCAATTCTTATTTGAATTGGCTGACATTTTACACAGGTCTCCAACATATAATTTAATTGTGGTCCAAACCGGACCATATCTTGATATCGCTCTAATAGCAGAGCAAATCTTTTCTTATATCTTTTTATACCCTCCACCATAAGATGGGGGTATACTAATTTCGTCATTCTGTTTGTAACTACTCGAAATATTCGTCTGAGACCCCATAAAGTATATATATTCTTGATCGTCGTGACATTTTATGTCGATCTAGCCATGTCCGTCCGTCTGTCCGTCCGTCTGTCCGTCCGTCTGTCTGTCGAAAGCACGCTAACTTCCGGAGGAGTTAAGCTAGCCGCTTGAAATTTTGCACAAATACTTCTTATTAGTGTAGGTCGGTTGGTATTGTAAATGGGCCATATCGGTCCATGTTTTGATATAGCTGCCATATAAACCGATCTTGGGTCTTGACTTCTTGAGCCTCTAGAGTGCGCAATTCTTATCCGATTGGAATAAAATTTTGCACGACATGTTGTGTTATGATATTCAACAACTGTGCCAAGTATGGTTCAAATCGGTTCATAACCTGATATAGCTGCCATATAAACCGATCTTGGGTCTTGACTTCTTGAGCCTCTAGAGTGCGCAATTCTTATCCGATTGAAATGAAATTTTGCACGACGTGTTTTGTTATTATATCCAACAACTGTGCCAAGTATGGTTCAAATCGGTCCATAACCTGATATAGCTGCCATATAAACCGATCTGGGGTCTTGACTTCTTGAGCCTCTAGAGTGCGCAATTCTTATCTGATTGGAATGAAATTTTGCACGACGTGTTTGGTTATTATGTCCAACAACTGTGCCTAGTATGGTTCAAATCGGTTCACAACCTGACATAGCTGCCATATAAACCGATCTTGGGTCTTGACTTCTTGAGCCTCTAGAGTGCGCAATTCTTATCTGATTGGAATGAAATTTTGCACGACGTGTTTTGTTATGATATCCAACAACTGCGCGAAGTATAGTTCAAATCGGTCCATAACCTGATATAGCTGCCATATAAACCGATCTTGGGTCTTGATTTCTTGAGCCTCTAGCGTGCGCAATTCTTATCCGATCAGAATGAAATTTTGCACGACGTGTTTGGTTATTATGTCCAACAACTGTGTCTAGTATGGTTCAAATCGGTTCATAACCTGATATAGCTGCCATATAAACCGATCTTGGGTCTTGACTTCTTGAGCCTCTAGAGGGAACAATTCTTATCCGATTTGAATGAATTTTTGCCCGAAGTATTTCGTTATGATATCCAACAACTGTGCCAAGGATGGTTGAAATCGGTCCATAACCTGATATAGCTGTCATATAAACAGATCTGGGGATTTGACTTCTAGAGCTTTTAGAGGTCGCAATTCCTATCCGATTTGGCTGAAATTTTGCATGACGTATTTTATTTTTACTTTCAACAACTATGTCAAATAAGGTTCAAATCGGTTCATAACCTGGTATAGCTTCCATATAAACCGATCTGGGATCTTGACTTCTTGACCCCTAGAGGTCGCAATTATTATCCGATATGCCTGAAATTTTGTACGATGGATCCTCTTATGACCATCAACAAACGTGTTTATTATGGTCTGAATCGGTCTATAGCCCGATACAGATCCCATATAAATCGTTCTCTCTTTTACTCTTTTACTTCGTGAGCCCCAATGGGCCCAATTCTTATACGAATTGGCTGAAATTTTACACAGTTCTCCAACATATAATTTAATTGTGGTCCGAACCGGACCATATCTTTATATCGTTTTAATAGCAGAGCAACTCTTTTCGTATATCCTTTTCTGCCTAAGAAGAGATGCCGGGAAAAGAACTCGACAAATGCGATCCATGGTGGAGGGTATATAAGATTCGGCCCGGCCGAACTTAGCACGCTTTTACTTGTTTTGCCTAAGAAGAGATGCCGGGAAAAGAACTCGACAAATGCGAACCATGGTGGAGGGTATATAAGATTCGGCCCGGCCGAACTTAGCACGCTTTTTCTTGTTTCATAATGGTATAGGATGGTGCTTCACCGCCATATAAAGATTTAAGATCATCAATGCTCTCTTGTCGTGATAAACCTCGTCTAATGTTGTGAAAACTTATAGAGAGTTCACGAGTTGATGAATGGTTGATGTGTCGTGGGGTAAAAAGTAGGAATGTAGTACTCAGTAAGCTGTTGTGACATAGGAGTACAATGTTGGTGAATAAAAATGAAATTAACGCCGCTGAAGTTCTATAAAAGTGGCAACGCTAGAAATAAAAAATTTGCCAGACGTGGTTATGTTGTCAAAACATACCGTTGGCAGAGGAAAAATGTAAACCCTGGGCTCAAAACATACAAATTTCGCCGAAACAACCATTTGAACCAAAAAATGGGCTGAAAACATTCGATTTACATATATGCAATGTTCGTTAATAATATATATATATATATATATATATATATATATATATATATATATATATATATATATATATATATATATATATATATATATATATATATATGAGAGTATATGGAAATTTGTACACTTAGGTTCTAAAAAAGTACCAAAAAGCTACGAAAACAGTAGACGGAGATAAGTAAAAGTAAAAGCGTGCTAAGTTCGACTACATACCAAACTTCTGTCAAAGCAGCAAAGCTTCTAGGAACCGAACTACGATGATCGGGAGAATGGTTGTAAAGTCCAAATCAGTCTATCAAGTTATAGACTGATTTGGACCGTATTTGGCACAGTTATTGGAAGTCATAACAGAACACCGCAGCAAAATTTCAGCCAAATCGAACAAAAATTGCGGCTTGTAAGAAGTCAAATCGTGAGATCGGTTTATATTGGAGCTATATCAGGTAATAGTCATAAGAGAACACTACGTGCAAAATGTCAGCCAAATCGGACAAAAATTTCAGCTTCCAGTGGCTCAGGAAGTCAAATCGGGAGATCTGTTTATATGGGAGCTAAATAAAGTTGTAGACGTATTTGGACCGTACCTTGCACAGTTCTTGAAAGTCATAACAGAACACTACATATAAAATTTTAGCCAAATCGGACAAAAATTGGGGCTTGTAAAAGCTCAAGAAGTTAAATCGGGAGATCGGAGCTATATCAGTTGATAGACCGAATTAGACCGTACTTGGCACAGTTATTGGAAGTCATAACAAAGCCCAACATGCAAAATTTCAGCCAAATCGGACAAAAATTGCTGATTGTAAGAGCTTAAGAAGTCATATCGGGAGATCGGATTATATGGGATCTGTATCAGGTTATAAGCCGATTCAGACCGGACTTGACACAGTTATTGGAAGTCATAACATAACAATAAGTGCAAAATTTCAGCCAAATCGGGCAAAAAATTGTGGCTTGTAAGGGCTCAAGAAGTCTAATCCGGAGATCGGTTTCTATGGGAGCTATATCAGGTAATAGACCGATGAGGACCGTACTTAGCACAGCTATTGGAAGTCACAATAGAACACTACGTGCAAAATGTCAGCCAAATCGGACAAAAATTAAGGCTTCCAGTGGCGCAAAAAGTCAAATCGGGAGAGAGGTTTATATGGAAGCTATATCTAAATCTGAACCGATATGGCGATATTGCAATACCCAATGACCTACATCAGTATTAAGTATCTGTGCAAAATTTCAAGCGGTTATCCAAATGCTATCGCTATCGTGATTTCGACAGACGGTCGGACATGGCTATATCGACTCAGGACGTCGATACGATCAAGAATATATATGGGGTCTTGGATGAATATTCGAGACGATACAAACGGAATGACTAGATTAGTAAGCCTCCATCCTAAGGGGTGGGTATAAAACTGGAAAAGTAGTACTGGTAACGTGATGACTAAATGATCTATTTAAAATTCGTACATTTTGGTACCAAAACTGGTAGCATTTTGTACTTTCTTTACGTATGAAGCTAGAGGTCTTAAGTTAGGAAAAATATGATTTGTGACTATGATATTTTTGCAATTTGTACATTTTGCTACCAATATTGGTAACATTTCATACTTTCTGTAAAAATGGAGCTAGAGGTCTGCAATTTGGCATGTAGTTAAAACTAAGAAATATTTGATGTGTTACCAAATATTCTCTTAATATTTGGCACATTTTGGTACTCTCTGTTTAGATGGAGCTAGAGGTTTGAAATTTAGCATGTAGGTACAACGAAGAAATTTATGATGGGTGGATAAATGGTCTATTCACCATTCGCACATTTTGGTACCGAAATTGGTACCATTTGCTACTTTCATCATACATGGAACTAGTGTTCTGAAATTTGGCATGTAGGTACAACTAAGACATGTATGATTGGTGACTAAATGATCTATTGAAAATTCATACATATTGGTACCACTTTGTACTTTCTTTGCAGATGGGTCTAGAGATTTGAAATTTAGCATGCAGGTACAATAATAGATTATATATTATATTTATATTCACAACTCGTACATTTTGGTACTATTTGGTACTTTCTTTACAGATGGAGCTAGAGATCTGAAATTTGGCATATAAATACAAGAAGGAAATATACCATATAAACCAGAGGAATGCACAGTTCGTCCCCAGCCTTTAAGTTAAGGTGGAGGTTCTGACTCGGATTCAGACAGAGACTGTGCCAATGAAACAGTCAACGCAGCCGAATCGAGAGATGAGGGCATCGGGATGACAGCAGAAGTGAGCGATAACTTTTCTAAGCTCACAAGCAGATCGAGAAAGCGATCCGGTGCACGACGAAGGAGACAGGAGTATGTAACGGCAGCGTAATCGGGCGAAAGTGCAGGATGCTGGAAGGGATAGAATTGACATTCCAAGCCCATCTACGGAAGCTGGAAAAAGAATCAGATCTTCCGAAGAGCATAACACTGCTGAGATAAGAAGAATAGCTCCCCGTTTTCAAGTACTCTGGGAAAACCAAGCCAGCCATCCCGCAATGGTGACTCCAAATAGTGTCCTGCGGAGGTAGACAAAGTTGGAACAGGAACGAAGGAAGCGCGCACGGCTTCTGAGTCTTCATGGAGGACTGTGACTTCCAAAAGGAGGCCACAGGCATCACGGATAGGGAAGATGGTCGCTGAGAATCGTAAGGAGCAGCTCTCTTACGCCAGAGTGGCAAGGAAGTACAGCAGAGATTATCTGACTTATGCAGTCATCAATATCGGCTGTGCATCCGGTAGGACTCTACCAGATCATCGGTCCCAAGTGGAGGATCTGGTTAACGATCGGATTTTTGAACATGTGTGGAACTCTGTAGAGGGTCCACCCATACAAATGATGAGCTGTGAGTTTAGAGGGGACATCTCTTCGCTGCGTTTTGCGTCTGCGGAATGTATTGATACCGTCAAACATCTCGTCAGAGGTATTCACGCCATTCACGGGATGGCGCAAAGCTCGACCTGGTGAGAAAGATGGATATCCCGCATCTCACAAAGGCGACGGTCTTCATCAAGGTACAGGGCAGTAAATTTGCAACGGAATGAATGTGGGGATTCTTGAGCAAGCAAAACAAACGTTTGGTCGCAGAGAAGTAGGAGGTCTGCCATAGGGAGGAGAAGGAGGAAGGAACTGTCCTTATGGTTGGCATTGATCAGGTCTCCGTGACAAGTTTGGCTTAGACTAAAGGCATGGCGCACTAAGGGAGCAAATCTGTCTTTTTCAAGATTGGGAAGACTAGGATAGGCAGAGATTTTCATTCTGCGACATCAGGCCGTGCAGTGGCAGGTGACTCAACACCGCCCCCCAACAGGGGGCCGACAATGAGACAATCACGGCATTTCTCAATATTGAAAGACTAGGAAAAGCAATTATCCTAATACTAAAATATCAGGCAGTACAGTGGCGAGATACCCAACACAGCCTAACAAACAGAAACCCGTCGACGGACACATCTTTAAGATTCGGAATACTGGGATAGGCGCAGCGACAGGAGACTTAATGCAACCCAACGAACAGGGAGCCGATGATGGTACCATCACCTACTCCCAAGAAGCCCATATACTTAAGATTTGGAAGGCTAAGATAGGCAAAGATCCTTGAAACATCAGGAAGTACAGGGTTGGAAACCCAATAAAGCTTTACGAACAGGGACCTGACTAAGTAAAGAACCTAAATCGATGACATCAGGCAGTGCACTGACAAGAAAGTCAATGCAGTCTAAAGAACAGGGAGCAGACGATGAGATAATCACCTACTCCCAAGATGCCCATTTACCGGAGGACCAATGATTGAGGTAATCCAGATAAACCTTCATCGGAGCGAGACTGCTACACACGCTCTGATAGAGAAAATCAGCAAGGGCAAGACTCATATTGCCTTAATTCAGGAGCCATGGATGACCCGGAACAAAGTTTCTGGACTGAACCATATAAACTACCAATCATTCTATGTTAACACTGGTACTCGGCCGAGGACCTGCGTTATTTTTCATAAAAATTTGAATTATATATTTTCCCCAGAGTTGTCAACATCGGATGCAACAGTGGTGAGACAGGGAGTCGGTGGAGCATACCTGGCATCACTTTATCTGCCTTTCGACTCTCCGACACTTATAAGCGGGGCCAAGCCCTGACAGAGTTCTTGAATGCTAACGACCTAATAACACCTTATATTGGTAACACCGCTACCTTTGTTAATGGGATCATGGAGAAGGTATTAGATGTAACGATATGTTCGGAAAATCTGAACGACGAGGTACAGGATTGGAGGGTCTTCATGGAACTCAAATACAAACAGCATGCCTTTGTCAAGGGAAGGTCGGTGGAGACTGCCCTGCACGAGGTTGTGCATAAAATAGAAGAATCCTTCGATGCCGATACACACTGGCGGTATGCATTGACATCGAGGTGGCTTTTTACAATGTGCGGACCGACACACTGATCCAATCCTTAGACCAGTACCGGGTGGACCCGCTCCTCAGAGACTGGATAAACCATATGCTAAGGAACAGGTGAATAAATTGTGTGTCCCATGGCTTAATACAAGGGAGAAAGTGGCACAGGGCGCGCCACAAGGGGCATTTTATGGCTACTCCTATGGGTGGCCACCGTAAATGACCTATTACAGATGGTGACTGAGGAGAGATTTGAAGCCGTCTGCTATGCAGACGATGTTATAATTCTTCTAAGGGGTAAGGATCCGAACGAGCTATGCAGAAGGGCTGAAAGGGTCTTGCATATGGCATATCACTGGGCTAGACCCAGAGGTCTCAATGTTAACCCAGAGAAGACTGATATATGCCTGTTCACGAGGAAGACGAAGGAGGGCCAATTTAACGCACCACGTTTCCTCAATAATACGATTTCGATATCTGAAAAGGTCAAATACTTAGGTGTGATCTTGGACAGGAAACTGAATTGGAAGTGCCACATTCAGGAGCGCACTGAGAAGGCTCACAGATTTTGGGCACTATGTAGATGGGTCCTGAATCCGAGGATAGTCCACTGGCTCTTCAGGAGTCTCAATAGACCAATGCTTACTTACGCCTCAGTAGTTTGGTGGACTGCTATGGAGAAAAAAAGCAACATAAAGACCATACAAGCAGTTCAGAGAACATGTTGTTTTGGCATAGGCGGAGCGATGAGGACCACGCCCACTAGGGCACTGGAGACTATTCTAGATATCCGAACCATTGACATACAGATTAAGTGTGAGGTAGCCACTGCGGCTATCAGACTTAAGGCGAGGGGAGAATGGATTGAGGATGGGAGCAGCTCATACCATCACGGTATAATCCTTAGATGAACCTTGAAGTCGAGTGCGAGGCACTGCTGCCATCGGCACAGTCTTGGATTGACGAAACCCTAGTATTGTCATCTGGAAGATCATGTTACACGGATGGATCAAAGCTAGAGGACAGAGTAGGCCTGGGGGTTTACATTGAGAACCCAGGGACTGAGATCTGTTTTAGATTGCCTGACCATAATGCGGTCCTGGAGGCGGAGATCCAGGCGATCACGGAATACGTGAGGTGGTGTAATGCCATCTCGAGGGCGTCGAGTGTGAACATCTTTACCGACAGTAAAATTGCCATTAGGGCAATCACAACCAGGACGATAAGGTCACGAACAGTCTTGCAGTGTAAGAAGTAGATTAACGCCTTCTCTGAGGAAGGCAAAATCCGCATCGTTTGGGTGCCGGGCCATAAAGGAGTAAGGGGAAATGAAAGGACACACGATTTGGCGGTGAAGGCCAGAGGACTGCCGTCAATAAACTTGGTTAACCCGAAGCCTTTCGGGTCGGCGCAGTCCGAGTTTAGGGAATGGACGACGAATGCGAATGCAACATGGTGGAACAGCGAAACGGTCGGTAGGACAGCAAAAATCCTATGGGGGGATCCAGATCGTGAGAAGACGAGGCTATTACTGAAAGGAAGCTAGAAGGAGGTCAGTATAGCTATTGGTATCATAACGGGACACATAGGGCTACGAGCTCACTTATGTAAAATCGTTGCGGCAAGTGATAGCATGTGTAGGGCATGCGGGAAGATGATAAGACGTTGGAGCATTTCCTATGTCATTGCCCGCCTTTCGCGTCCAACAGATACCGGTACTTAGGTGGAGACACAATATTAGACATGAACCAACTTAAGGGAGTGGTATTGAAACCAATTAAGGATTTTGTAATTAGCATGGAATTCCTAACTTAAAATTTTATTTTTGGAGGTTACTTTATAGTTTTTATACAGCACAACAAGCCGATTTCTGGCTTAGGTGTATGTCCATAGTGACATGGGGCGGATTAATATCTGCACCCTTTTTTCAACCTAACCTATTTATTGACAATATATATTGGGCGACTTGCGATTTTTCCGATGTATTGTTATTTTTGATACTATTTGGTACTTTCCTTACAGAAGGGGGCATATATCTAAAATTGTACACTCAAATAGTATCTCGGTGGTCCGTTTCGCTGCCACCGTTTTTGATACCCCTTTTTAGTGTAGGACATGCAAATTCTAAGTAGTCACTCAGTTCATAAGATTATGAAGTTTTGCAATAAATGCGTATAAAATTTTAGATATCTGTCCCCTACTGTAAAGAAAGTACCAATAATAAGAATTCATCGGAAAAATCATTAAGTCACTTATATATATTGTCAAGGAATAAATGTTAACCAGTTTTGAGCGCTGTAGCTCAGTTCGTAAATGTTTTAGTACATAAATGTAAAAATTGAAAACAACAACCTTCTAGTCACCCAAATTTATAGTTAGGTCGTATTCGCATTTTGGGAGCTTAAAATCTCTAAAAAAAAGTATCATTTTGTGTGTTTTAGTGCCTAAATGCACGAACTAAAAACATTTTCTTAGTCGTCCAATATTTGCTGTCAAGGTGTACCCGCATCCTAATTTTGAGTGCTTTAGCTTAATTTGTAATGAATGTACCATTTTGTACGTTTTAGTAGGATTGTACGATGTACAATTTGGAATAATCTTCTGGTCTCCCAAAATTTATTCTGAAGATGTACTGGTATCCCAATTTTGAGAGCTTTGGCTCTCTCCGTTAAGTAAATACCATCTAATCCTCTTGAGTACCTAAAAATACGAATACAAAATATTTTCTAATTGCCCTATATATTCCTTCAAGGTACCAATTGCACCACAATTAGTGTATTTTCTTCCGTGTCGACTGCGATAATGTTTGTCAAATTGCTAAATTTTTGCAGTCTCCGTTTACTATAGGCGGAGATAAACTATTTAGCAGCTTTTAAATACCAACATGTAGGAATTGATCATTTGAATGGATCATTTAGTCACCTATTATATATTTCCTTCTTGTACCTACATGCCATATTTCAGACCTCAAGCTCCATCTATGAAGAAAGTACCAAATGGTTCTACTTTTGGTACCAAAATATGCGGGTCGTAAATACATCATTTAGTCTTCCATTATTTCTTTCTTAGTCGTACCAACATGCCAAATTTCGGACCTATATTTCCATCTTTAATTATGTACCAAAATGTGCGTGTCGTAAATAGATCATTTAGTCACCCATCGTTTATTTCTTAGTTGTACATACATGCCAAATTTCGGACCTCTAGCTCCATCTATAAAGAATGCACCAAATAGTACCAATTTTGATACCAAAAAGTTCGAATTGTGAAAAAAACCATTTAAACGCCCATCATATATTTCTAAGTTTTACTTACATGCCAAATTTCAGACCTCAAGCTCCATCTATGAAGAAAGTACCAATTGGTGCCATTTTTGTTACCAAATTATGCGGGTCGTGAATAGATCATTTAGACATCCATCGTTTATTTCTTAGTTGTACATACCAGCCAAATTTCGGATAACTAGCTTCTCTATAAATATTGTTCCAAATAGTACCAATTTTGGTATCAAAATGTTCGAATTGCGAAAAAATTTTTGAAATTAACCCAGCAACAGCCCTCCATACACTCTTATGAGTCATATAAAGGTTATGCCACTCATTTGCACGATTGGATGTTTGTTCGTTTCAATGATTCGTCGCGTAACATCGTTTGCCTACATCAATTTCGTCAATGGCGTTGTTATAGATAAAAGAATGAGGGCAATAAAGAGACAACTAACAATTGAAATAGCATAAAAGAGCAGAAACATTCAATCAAATCACAGTGATGAATGCTGCGGTGTTGTTTTAGAAACAATCAGGGATGACAAAATTGTAAAGTGGTAGTTTTGTAGATACTTTTAAACAGGGGTATCTTTGAGAATATTGAAAAGCTCGCACATACAGGTGATGTTTCTTAAAGGGTTCCGGTTGGTTCGGGAAAGGTGGAAGGGAGTGGAGCCGTCCGATCCTACAGCCATCTATATACATATCTGTTTAGGATGATGTGTAGGTGGGCCTGCCCCTTAAATACATGACCACAATTTTTATACCCTCCACCATAAGATGGGGGGTATACTAATTTCGTCATTCTGTTTGTAACTACTCGAAATATTCGTCTGAGACCCCATAAAGTATATATATTCTTGATCGTCGTGACATTTTATGTCGATCTAGCCATGTCCGTCCGTCTGTCCGTCCGTCTGTCTGTCGAAAGCACGCTAACTTCCGAAGGAGTAAAGCTAGCCGCTTGAAATTTTGCACAAATACTTCTTATTAGTGTAGGTCGGTTGGTATTGTAAATGGGCCATATCGGTCCATGTTTTGATATAGCTGCCATATAAACCGATCTTGGGTCTTGACTTCTTGAGCCTCTAGAGTGCGCAATTCTTATCCGATTGGGATGAAATTTTGCACAACGTGTTTTGTTATGATATCCAACAACTGTGCCAAGTATGGTTTAAATCGGTTCATAATCTGATATAGCTGCCATATAAACCGATCTTGGGTCTTGACTTCTTGAGCCTCTAGAGTGCGCAATTCTTATCCGATTGGAATAAAATTTTGCACGACGTGTTGTGTTATGATATCCAACAACTGTGCCAAGTATGGTTCAAATCGGTCCATAACCTAATATAGCTGCCATATAAACCGATCTGGGGTCTTGACTTCTTGAGCCTCTAGAGTGCGCAATTCTTATCTGATTGGAATGAAATTTTGCACGACGTATTTTGTTATGATATCCAACAACTGTGCCAAGTATGGTTCAAATCGGACCATAATCTGATATAGCTGCCATATAAACCGATCTTGGGTCTTGACTTCTTGAGCCTCTAGAGTGCGCAATTCTTATCTGATTGGAATGAAATTTTGCACGTAGTATTTTGTTATGCTATCCAACAACTGTGCCAAATATGGTTCAAATCGGTTCATAACCTGATATAGCTGTCATATAAACAGATCTGGGGACTTGACTTCTTGAGCTTCTAGAGGGCTCAATTTCTATCCGATTTGGCTGTAATTTCGCAAGACGTTTTTTATTGTTACTTTTAACAACTATGTCAAATAAAGTACAAGTGGGTTCAAAACCTGATATAGCTGCCATATAAACCAATAGGGGATCTTGACATCTTGAGCCTCTAGAGGTCGCAATTATTATACGATTTGCCTGAAATTTTGTACGACGGATTCTCTCATGATCATTAACATACGTGTTTATTATGGTCTGAATCGGTCTGTAGGCCGATACAGCTCCCATATAAATCGATCTCTCTATTTTACTTCTTGAGCCCACAAAGGGCGCAATTCTTATTCGAATTGGCTGACATTTTACACAGGTCTCCAACATATAATTTAATTGTGGTCCAAACCGGACCATATCTTGATATCGCTCTAATAGCAGAGCAAATCTTTTCTTATATCCTTTTTATACCCTCCACCATAAGATGGGGGTATACTAGTTTCGTCATTATGTTTGTAACTACTCGAAATATTCGTCTGAGACCCCATAAAGTATATATATTCTTGATCGTCGTGACATTTTATGTCGATCTAGCCATGTCCGTCCGTCTGTCCGTCCGTCCGTCCGTCTGTCTGTTGAAAGCACGCTAACTTCCGAAGGAGTAAAGCTAGCCGCTTGAAATTTTGCACAAATACTTCTTATTAGTGTAGGTCGGTTGGTATTGTAAATGGGCCATATCGGTCCATGTTTTGATATAGCTGCCATATAAACCGATCTTGGGTCTTGACTTCTTGAGCCTCTAGAGTGCGCAATTCTTATCCGATTGGAATAAAATTTTGCACGACGTGTTGTGTTATGATATCCAACAACTGTGCCAAGTATGGTTTAAATCGGTCCATAACCTGATATAGCTGCCATATAAACCGATCTGGGGTCTTGACTTCTTGAGCCTCTAGAGTGCGCAATTCTTATCCGATTGGAATGAAATTTTGCACGACGTGTTCTGTTATGATATCCAACAACTGTGCCAAGTATGGTTCAAATCGGTCAATAACCTGATATAGCTGCCATATAAACCGATCTTAGGTCTTGACTTCTTGAGCCTCTAGAGTGCGCAATTCTTATCTGATTGGAATGAAATTTTGCACGACGTGTTTTGTTATGATATCCAACAACTGCGCGAAGTATAGTTCAAATCGGTCCATAACCTGATATAGCTGCCATATAAACCGATCTTGGGTCTTGATTTCTTGAGCCTCTAGCGTGCGCAATTCTTATCCGATCAGAATGAAATTTTGCACGACGTGTTTTGTTATTATATCCAACAACTGTGCCTAGTATGGTTCAAATCGGATCATAACCTGATATAGCTGCCATATAAACCGATCTTGGGTCTTGACTTCTTGAGCCTCTAGAGTGCGCAATTCTTATCCGATTGGAATGAAATTTTGCACGACGTGTTTTGTTACGATATCCAACAACTGTGCGAAGTATGGTTTAAATCGGTCCATAACCTGTTATAGCTGTCATATAAACCGATCTTGGGTCTTGACTTCTTGAGCCTCTAGAGGGAACAATTCTCATCCGATTTGAATGAATTTTTGCCCGAAGTATTTCGTTATGATATCCAACAACTGTGCCAAGTATGGTTGAAATCGGTCCATAACCTGATATAGCTGTCATATAAACAGATCTGGTTTTTGCAGTAAGAGACTTAAATCAATGGTGTTTGAGATTAGAAAACGAATTTAATATTCAATTTTGAGGCCAATGACAATATGGGATTCAAATAAATAATATAGAGATATATGAGAATAGAGCAGGGCTTAGTGTTTTGGGGACCACCCCACACCCAAAACACCCCTAAATCGGGTATATTTACCGACCATGTCAATGTGGGCCATAAATGAAAGGTATTGGGACCAATTTTCTGGGGTCTATCCCTTTCCCAAATACCCCACGAACAGCAATTTTTTACTGACCATGGCAATATGGGGTTCAAATAAAGGTATATGGGAGTAGAATACGAATTTGGTATCCAAATGTAGGACCATGTATTTCAGGCATCACCCCTTCCCCAAAACACCCCCTGAAGGGAAAAATTTTTTTATACTGATCTCCCGATGACAAATCTTGGATTCATAAAGACGTATTTCTACCCCAATTTAAGTGTATGAGCCCAGAAAGAGTTTTACTACCAATTTTCGGCGTTACACTGAGTTGAATGGACCATGAGTATAAACCAGATTTGCCATATTTGTATGCAGCTGCCACATATGCCTGTTTTTCCGACTGAAGGCATTGAGCGCACAAAACCCGCATTTCCATTTACGAAATTTAAAAGAGATCCTTAACACTCGAACCAGTTTAGGTAAATATCAAAACTTGAGCCCTTTTTCCTGAAATTTGAAGCAGTGAGACCCCTTGTAACAGAAACGTCCAAGGTTTTATTCTGCACTCCCAAAGAATACACAGAAAAGACATGACGTGAATTAGTTTTAAGTAATTCCCGGTGGTTTTTTTAGTAATTAACTTGGTATTTACGTATATGTATGTTGGAAAAACCTACCAAAAACTAAGATCAGCCTACCAACCTACCAAGAAGATAAAAACCTACCAATTTTGATAGGAACCTACCAAAAACGGCAACACTGACTGTGACGTATTCTATGACATTTAACAGATGCGTCTAGTATGATCCAAATCGGTCCAAACTCTGATATAGCTCCCATTTAAAACGATCTCCCGATAATATTTCTTGAGCCTCTGGAGGGCGCAATTCTTATCCGAGTTGGCTGTTATTTTGCACAATAACTCCTTCTATGACCCCTAACATAAGTGCAAAGTATAACCTGATTCACTGAAAAACCTGATATTGCTTCTATATAAACCGATTTTACTTCTTGAACCTCTATAGGGCGTAATTCTTTTCAGATTTTGCTGAAATTTTGAACAGTCACTGAATCTGTGACCATACGTACAAAATATGGTCTAAATCGGTTCATAACCTGATATAGCCCCCATATAAACTAATCTCTCGAATTTACTGCTTGAGCCCCTATAGTCCTCAATTCTTATCCGATTTGGTTGAAATTTTGCACAATGGCATCCACTATAGTCTCCAACATCAAAGCCAAGTATGGCCTAATCCGTAAATTAGCTGATAAAGCTCCAATAGCATAACAATTTATTTATCCTTTTGTTTGCCTGTAAAGAGATAACTAGCAAAGAACTTGACAAATGCGATCCATGGTGGAAGGTATATACGATTCGGCCCGGCAGAACTTAGTACGCATTTACTTGTTTTCTCTTTATTTTTTTTATAAAGGGTGATTTTTTTGAGGTTAGGATTTTCATGCATTAGTATTTGACAGATCACGTGGGATTTCAGACATGGTGTCAAAGAGAAAGATGCTCAGTATGCTTTGACATTTCATCATGAATAGACTTACTAACGAGCAACGCTTGCAAATCATTGAATTTTATTACCAAAATCAGTGTTCGGTTCGAAATGTGTTCATTCACCGTTCAGCGATGAGGCTCATTTCTGGTTGAATGGCTACGTAAATAAGCAAAATTGCCGCATTTGGAGTGAAGAGCAACCAGAAGCCGTTCAAGAACTGCCCATGCATCCCGAAAAATGCACTGTTTGGTGTGGTTTGTACGCTGGTGGAATCATTGGACCGTATTTTTTCAAAGATGCTGTTGGACGCAACGTTACGGTGAATGAACACATTTCGAACCGAAAACTGATTTTGGTAATAAAATTCAATGATTTGCAAGCGTTGCTCGTTAGTAAGTCTATTCATGATGAAATGTCAAAGCATACTGAGCATCTTTCTCTTTGACACCATGTCTGAAATCCCACGTGATCTGTCAAATACTAATGCATGAAAATCCTAACCTCAAAAAAAACACCCTTTATTTATTTTATATATTTATAATTTGGAGAATTTATATTGACGTAGCACTTTCTTTAGATATATTAAATTTTAAAATTTTTTGGAAAAACATTATTATACCCACCACCGAAGGATGGGGGTATATTGATTTTGTCATTCCGTTTGCAACACATCGAAATATCCATTTCCGACCCTATAAAGTATATATATTCTTGATCAGCGTAAAAATCTAAGACGATCTAGACATGTCCGTCCGTCTGTCTGTTGAAATCACGCTACAGTCTTCAAAAATATAGATATTGAGCTAAAATTTTGCACAGAGTATTTTTTTTCCATAAGCAGGTTAAGTTTGAAGATGAGCTATATCGGACTATATCTTGATATAGCCCCCATATAGACCGATCCGCCGATTTAGGGTCTTAGGCCCATAAAAGCCACATTTATTATCCGATTTTGCTGAGATTTGGGACAGTGACTTGTGTAAGTCACTGTCCACACCCTTCGTCAATTTGGCCTAGATCGGTCCAGATTTGGATATAGCTGCCATATAGACCGATCCTCCGATTTAGGGTCTTAGGCCCATAAAAGCCGCATTTATTATCCGATTTTGCTGAAATTTGGTACAGTGTGTTATGTTAGGCCCCTCGACATCCTTCGTCAATTTGGTCCAGATCGGTCCAGATTTGGATATAGCTGCCATATAGACCGATCTCTCGATTTAAGGGTTTTTGCCCATAAAAGGCGCATTTATAATCCGATGTCGCCGAAATTTGGGACAGTGAGTTATATTTGGTCCTTCGACATCCTGCGTCAATTTGGCTCAGATCGGTCCAAATTTGGATATAGCTGTTATATAGACCGATCCTCCGATTAAGGGTATTCGGCCCATACAAGGCGCATTTATTGTCCGATGTCGCCGCAATTTGCGACAGTGAGATGTGTTAGGCCGTTCGGCATCCTTCTTCAATTTGGCCCCGATCGGACCAGATTTGGATATAGCTGCCATATAGACCAATCCCTCTATATAAGGTTTTGGGCCCATAAAAGGCGCATTTATTGTCCGATGTCGTCGAAATTTAAGACAGTGAGTTAAGTTAAGCCCCTTCAGATTCTTCTGCATTATAGCACAGATCGGTTCAGATTTGAATGCAGCTGCCATATAGACCAATCTCTCGGTTTTAGGTTTTGGGGCCATAAAAAGCGCATTTATTGTTCGATGTCCCCGCAGTTTGGGATAGTGAGTTGTGTTAGGCCCTACGACATCCTTCTTCAATTTCACTCAGATCGGTTCAGATTTGGATATAACTGCCATATAGACCGATCTCTCGATTTAATGTTTTTGGCCCATAAAAGGCGCATTTAGTGTTCGATGTTGCCGAAATTTGGGACAGAGAGTTAAGTTAAGCCCCTCCACATATTTCTGCAATTTGGTCTCAATCGATCAAGATTTGCATATAGCTGCCATATAGACCCATATCTCGATTAAATGTCTTGGCCCCAAAAACGGCTCATTTATAATCCGATTTAACTGAAATTTGATACATTGGCAAATGTTAATCTTCTCGACATCCATGTTGTATATAGTTCATATCGATTTTGATGAAAGGTGGTTTTCATATATACCCGAGGTGGTGGGTATCCAAAGTTCGGCCCGGCCGAACTTAACGCCTTTTTACTTGTTTTAATATAGAAACCATCAAATGCATCAATACATTAAAATGTATTCCAGATATCTCACTCCTAAAAATTTTGAGAAATTTTTTGTTTGATTTTTGGAATATAAAAAATTGCCAATTTTTGACAAGCCAATTTTTCTCCAAAATATGACGGGAAAAACTGTTGTAACTGATTTCAGTCGTCCACTTAACGCCAATCCAAAATTCATTTCGATACCTCTTTCTTCACTCGAGCTAGATTTTTTCTTAGCCAGCTCTATTCTTGGGTATTTTTAGTCGCATTGTTTTTAAAGACCGAATAGCAATATAATTTTTTTACAAGATGAAATTTTTGCGATTTTTTAAACGGAAATATATTAAAAATTTCTTTAAGCCAAAATCTTCATGAAATTTTCTTGCCAAACAAATTTTTTTCAAAAATTCTTCTGAAAGACAAGCATTTAACAAAAATCTATATGAATTTTCTCTTAATTCTCGTTTTATGGTATTAATTGAAATTTTATCTACAGAAAAAAATTTATTTAAAAAATGTCTTTAAAGAAATTGTTAGTCTGAACAACTTTTCCAAAGAATAATTAGTAATATTTAATTATAAATTTTTATATCCTACACCACTACTGTGGTACAGGGTATTATAACTTAGTGAATTAGTTTGTAACACCCAAAAGGAGGAAAGATAGACCCATTGATAAATATACCGATCGATCCGTCTTCAAATTTGGCCTAGAAACGAAGCCTATTGAAATTGGAAAAAATCGGATCAGATCTGGATGTAGCTCCCATTTTTTGTTCGTCCAATTTGCAGTAATCTTTTTATATATAAAAATCAACTTGTGTTTGTTTGTAGGTTTGTTTGTTTGTTTGTATGTATGCTTGTGTGTTCCTTATAGACTCAGAAACGTCTGAACCAATTTTCTTGAAATTTTCACAGATGATGCATAATGACCCCGTGGTGAAAATAGGGTACTACATTTTTATACCCTCCACCATAAGATGGGGGGTATACTAATTTCGTCATTCTGTTTGTAACTACTCGAAATATTCGTCTGAGACCCCATAAAGTATATATATTCTTGATCGTCGTGACATTTTATGTCTGTCCGTCTGTCCGTCCGTCCGTCTGTCTGTCGAAAGCACGCTAACTTCCGAAGGAGTAAAGCTAGCCGCTTGAAATTTTGCACATATACTTCTTATTAGTGTAGGTCGGTTGGTATTGTAAATGGGCCATATAGGTCCATGTTTTGATATAGCTGCCATATAAACCGATCTTGGGTCTTGACTTCTTGAGCCTCTAGAGTGCGCAATTCTTATCCGATTGGGATGAAATTTTGCACGACGTGTTTTGTTATGATATCCAACAACTGTGCCAAGTATGGTTCAAATCGGTCCATAACCTGATATAGCTGCCATATAAACCGATCTTGGGTCTTGACTTCTTGAGCCTCTAGAGGGAACAATTCTTATCCGATTTGAATGAATTTTTGCCCGAAGTATTTCGTTATGATATCCAACAACTGTGCCAAGTATGGTTGAAATCGGTCCATAACCTGATATAGCTGTCATATAAACAGATCTGGGGATTTGACTTCTTGAGCTTTTAGAGGTCGCAATTCCTATCCGATTTGGCTGAAATTTTGCATGACGTAGTTTATTTTTACTTTCAACAACTGTGTCAAATAAGGTTCAAATCGGTTCATAACCTGATATAGCTTCCATATAAACCGATCTGGGATCTTGACTTCTTGACCCCTAGAGGTCGCAATTATTATCCGATATGCCTGAAATTTTGTACGATGGATCCTCTCATGACCATCAACAAACGTGTTTATTATGGTCTGAATCGGTCTATAGCCCGATACAGATCCCATATAAATCGTTCTCTCTATTTTACATCGTGAGCCCCAATGGGCCCAATTCTTATACGAATTGGCTGAAATTTTACACAGGTCTCATCATATAATTTAATTTTGGTCCGAATCGGACCATATCTTGATATCGTTTTAATAGCAGAGCAACTCTTTTCTTATATCCTTTTCTGCCTAAGAAGAGATGCCGGGAAAAGAACTCGACAAATGCGATCCATGGTGGAGGGTATATCAGATTCGGCCCGGCCGAACTTAGCACGCTTTTACTTGTTTTTTTGAAATAATTAACTATTATAGTTGCTTACTGTTTTCGGTTTGTTTGCGTAAGGTTTTACGGAACTAAAAGTCATTTAAAACCAATAGAAAACACACAAAAAAATAACCTGTTGAAATTACAAAACTAGTGCGACAGCAAAAATGAGCGCAAATGAAAAATATTTCATCAAAATATTCAAGCTAATTCGCCGAAACTTTCGCTATAAAACTGAAATATTCGCAAAGGCAACTACACTAATGCTTTGAAAGATAAGGATATAAATAGTGTGTAGGCATCAGTGCAAAATTTAGCTCTGATTTCATGGCCAAATATCACCGCCGATGGTTCAGTTCCTGCAACCAATAGCGACCACAATTTTCATCAAAAAAAAAAAGTAAAAGCGCGCCAAGTTCGGCCGGGCCGAATCTTATATACCCTTCACCATAGATCGGATTTGTCAAGTTCTTTTCCCGATATCTCTTTTTATGCAAATAAATGATAAAAGAAAAGAATTGCTATAATATTGGAGATATATCCGATAATGTTGGAGACCATAGTAGAAGTCATTGTGTAAAATTTCAGCCAATTCGACTGAGAATTGCGCCCTTTAAGGGCTAAGGAAGTAAAATAGAGAGATTGGTTTATATGGGAGCTGTATCAGACTATAGACCGATTCGGACAATATATGATTCTTATGTTAAAGGTCATGGGAGACGCCGTTGTACGAAATTCAGCCGAATCTGATAATAATTTCGCCCTCTGGAGGCTCAAGAAGTCAAGATCCCAAATCGGTTTATATGACCGCTATATTAGGTTATGGACCGATTTAAACCATATTTGGCACAGTTGTTGGAAGTCATAATAGAACACCTCATGCAAAATTTCAGCCAAATCGGAAAAGAATGGTGCCATCTAGTGGCTTACGAAGTCAAGACTCAAGATCGTTTATATGGCAGCTATATCAAAACATGGACCAATATAGCATATTTACAATCCCAACCGAACTACACTAATAAGAAATATTTGTGCAAAATTTCAAGTGGCTTGCTTTACTGCTTCGAAAGTTAGCGTGCTTTCCACAGACAGACGGACGGACGCACAGACGAACGGACGGACAGACGGACGGACATGACTAGATCGACTCATAATATCATGACGATCAAGAATATATATACTTTGAAAATTTGAAAATGTGGGATTGGAGCTCCCTACGTCTCTGGTGTGAAAATATACATATTTATTTCAAGAATTTTTTTTCTATATTAAATATATTATTTAGTTTATTTCTTAACAATTTTGTTTTGTTGTACTTTTTGTTGTTTGTTTTACTGTTATCAATTGGACTGGAATAAAGATAGGAATCGGTCGAAATAAAAAGTCACAGTTATTACAAACCATAATAATAACCAGATCCATACATAGTACTTTATGGATATAACTCTTAATGACAATTTAGGAATAATACTAGCAAGAGGAAATGTTATGGCACATAATATCAATTTAGGTTACACTGAAAAAAGAAATTCTTAAAAGGAAAGTTTTTTTCTGCGTTATATCAAGGAACTAGGTGTTAAATACATTGATTTTCTACTTCAAAAATATTATATCTTCTTATATATAACAAGTAAAAGCGTGCTAAGTTCGGCCGGGCCGAATCTTATATACCCTCCACCATGGAGCGCATTTGTCGAGTTCTTTTCCCGACATTTCTTCTAAGGCAAAAAATGATATAAGAAAAGATTTGCTCTGCTATTAGAGCGATATTAAGATATGATCCGGTTTAGATCACAATTAAATTATATGTTGGAGACCTGTGTAAAATGTCAGCCAATTCGAATAAGAATTGCGCCCTTTGGGGGCTCAAGAAGTAAAATAGAGGGATCGATTTATATGGAAGATTTATATGGAATAAACATGTATGTTGACGGTCATGAGAGGATCCGTTGTACAAAATTTCAGGCAAATCGGATAATAATTGCGACCTCTAGAGGCTCAAGAAGTCAAGATCCCAGATCGGTTTATATGGCAGCTATATTAGGTTATGAACCGAATCGAATCATACTTAGTACAGTTGTTGGGTATCATAACAAAACACGTCGTGCAGAATTTCATTCCAATCGGATAAGAATTGCGCTCTCTAGAGGCTCAAGAAGTCAAGACCCAAGATCGGTTTATATGGCAGCTATATCAAGTTATGAACCGATTTGAACCATACTTAGCACAGTTGTTAGAAGTGATACTAAAACACTAAGTGCAAAATTTCAGTCAAATGGGTGAGAATTGCGCCCTCTAGAGGCTCAAGAAGTCAAGACGCAAGATCGGTTTATATGACAGCTATATCAGGTTATGAACCGAATTGAATCATACTTAGCGCAGTTGTTGGATATCGTAACAAAACACGTCGTGCAAAATTTCATTCCAATCGGGTAAGAATGGCGCTCTCTAGAGGCTCAAGAAGTCAACACCCAAGATCGGTTTATATGGGAGCTATACCAGGTTATGGACCGATATGAATCATACTTAGCACAGTTATTAGAAGTGAAACTAAAACACTATGTGCAAAATTTCAGACACATCGGATAATGACAGCCATATCAGGTTATGAACCGAATTAAATCATACTTAGCAAAGTTGTTGGATATCATAACAAAACACGTCGTGCAAAATTTCATTCCAATCGGATAAGAATCGCGCTCTCTAGAGGGTCAAGAAGTCAAGACCCAAGATCGGTTTATATGGCAGCTATATCAGGTTATTAACCGACTTGAACCATACTTGGCACAGTAGTTGGATATCATAACAAAACATGTTGTGCAAAATTTCATTCCAATCGGATCAGAATTGCGCCCTCTAGAGGCTCAAGAAGTCCAGACCCAAGATCGGTTATATCAAAACTTGGACCGATTTGGCCCATTTACAATCCCAACCGCCCAACACTAATGAGAAGTATTTGTGCAAAATTTCAAGCGGCTAGCTTTACTCCTTCGGAAGTTAGCGTGCTTTCGACAGGCAGATAGGATGGACATGGCTAGATCGACATTGAATGTCACGACGATCAAGAAAATATATACTTTATGGGGTCTCCGACGAATATTTGAGCAGTTACAAACAGAATGACGAAATTAGAATACCCCCATCCTATATGTAGTTCCAATGTTGTTTTTGGGAGGGGAGTATGAATCTGATATCCATTTTCGGGAAAAAGAGTTTATCTACTCCAATCCACCACCAAATCCAAGAGATTGTAGTAGATCTCACATCCAAACTGTAATGGGCGGACCCTCCCCTTACCCTATTTTCAAAAACGCCACATCTCGAAGATGGGTAGGGCGATTTAAGCAAAATTTAGTTTATAATAACCTAAATACAGAAATTTGTATCCTTATTAAGGGTGGGATATCTAAAGGTTTGCCCCACCTCCAAATCCACCCACCAAATAGAATATAAACCAATAATGACAATATGGGACTCAAATAAAAGGTATTCGAGACCAGAGCACTTATCTGATATATGGGGATCTGCCTCACCCCCATACCGGACATATTTACCGACCATCTGTTATATAAAAAATTAAATTGTTGCGCTTTGTTTGTTAGTTTGTTTGTCTGTTCCGTATAGACTCAATAACGGCAGAACCGATTTTCATGAAATTTTCACAGATGGTAGAGTTTGGGACCCCATTGAAAATAGGGTACTATATTTTTTTGGTATTTGAAGGGGGGGTGGACCCTCATCCATGCCTCAATTTTCAAAAACGCCAAATCTCGGAGATGCGAGCACTGATTTAAGCGAAATTTTGTACGTCACTTTATGGTACTCCAAAAACATGAAATTGGAAAAAAATTTTAGGGTCAAATAATCTGGGGGACACTCCATCCCAAAACCCACTCGAGCGGACATGTGTACCGATTTTGACAATATTGGTATCAAATGAAAGGTATTTAAGAGTACAGTACGTATTTTGCATTCACTCTCAATTTCCCCCACCCCGAAAAAAGCTCCAAGAGGACACTTTCACCGCTTTCGGCAATATGGGTATAAAATGAAAGGTAATTAAGAGTAGAGTATGAACTTGGCATTAAAATGTTACCCTAAGTGTCGGAGTGCGTGACCAAATACGTCCTATTTAGGCGTTGTTATGGGTGTGGGAAGTCTCCTAGGCAGTTGGTCCCGAATGTTGGTATCAAGCTCCCGACCCTCAAAAAAGCCCGAAGAGGGCACTTTGACTCTAAGGCTCAAATAAATTGTCGGATAAATTGGCGAACCTCTCCTCCCAATATATGCAACGCCAAACTGCCGTGTAGGATGACCTAGAATATATTGCACTCAAATGAAAGGATGTGTCAGAGGACAAACCCCCTCCGCCTATCCTACCCACAAAAAGGAACTAACAATAATATAATAAGGCCGATCAGGATTGAATACGACAGAAATAAAAGGTCATTGGTAGGAGAGTACACTTTTTACCCTCAAACTAGGATGGACACTGGAGGACATGCGGATCTTTAAGAATGTAGTATCCCCAGAAGTCGCTTTGAAATATGATTTTGAATGTAGATCACCAATACAAAAAAAGTAATTAGTGTAAATCTGAACGAGACACCCTAGCCCTGAATATCTTGATAGCCTCCTTCAAAATGCCTGACATTATGGGGCTAAAACAAAATAGTGCTCTAGAACGATGCTGATATTACTTCAGGGTCCGCCTCTAAACTCCCTTCAAACAGGCCATGATTGCCTACTTACTTTACTTTAATTGGCTATGACAGAACATTTGTTCCGAATGTAGAACAGCGTTCCAAGCGCCTCGATCTCCTACGCTTTCGAGGTGTCTCCCACAATTTGATCTTTCCATCGGACTTTTGGTCTTCCCGGTTTGCGTGTACCACCGTGTTTGCCTTCAAAAGACTTCTTTGCTGGAGCTCCTTCATCCATTCTGTCAACATAACCTAACCAACGCAGCCGTTGTATTTTGATGCGTGTAACTATGCTATCGTCGTCATATAGCTCATACAGCTCGTGGTTCATACGTCGCCTATATTCTCCGTTAACGCAAACTGGTCCATATATTTTACGAAGAATCTTTCTCTCAAATACTCCAAGCACTGCCTCATCTGCTTTCACAAGTACCCATGCTTCAGAACCATATAACAGCACTGGTAGTATCTGTGTCTTGTATAGGGTAATCTTCGTCTGTCGGGAGATGGCCTTGTTTCTTAACTGCTTACTTAGTCCAAAGTAACATCTGTTTGCCAGTATTATTCTTCGCTTAATCTCAAAACTGGTGTCATTCGTTTCGGTTACGGCGGTGCCGAGGTAGATAAAGTTACTGACTGTCTCAAAGTTGTGGTTCCCAACTTTCTCCATTTTCTTTATCTGTTCGGTTGTGCAAGGCTTTTTGGGAGTTGAAACCATCCATTTCGTCTTATCTCCATTTACTGCCAGACCCATTTTCACTGACTCTCTTTCGATTCTTTCAAAGGCTGCAGTTACTTCTTCCGGTGACCGACCTATGATATCAATGTCGTCGGCATAGGCGAGTAGCATGTGTTCTGTTATGATTAGTGTGCCATATCTATTCACATCTGCATCTCGTATAATCTTCTCCAGCAGGATATTAAAGGGATCACACGATAGGCTGTCTGCTTGTCTGAAACCTCGTTTGGTATTAAATGGTTCGGAGAGATTCTTTCCTATTCTTACTGAGGAACGCGTATCAGCAAGTGTCATCCTGCAGAGTCTTATTAAATTTGCAGGGATACCAACTCAGACATGGCTTGAAATACCTTTGAACATAAAGGAGTATCGAAGGCGGCTTTGTAGTCAACAAAGAGATGGTAGGTGTTGATTTGTCCTTCTCGGGTCTTTTCCAGGATTTGGCGCAGGGTGAATGTCTGGTCTAGGGTGGATTTACCAGGTCTAAAGACGCATTGATTGGACCCAATTACCTCACTGACTTTAGGTTTTAATCTTTCACACAGTACGCTCGAGAGTATCTTGTATGCGATGGGGAGGAGTCTTATTCCTCTGTAGTTGGCACATTCCGTCTTGTCTCCTTTCTTGTGTACGGGACATAGTATGCTGAGGTTAAAATCATCAGGCATGCGTTCTTTCCATTCCTTTTTTTTCTGCGGAATAGAAGTTTCTCCTCTCTCTTTTTCTCCCGATACCTCTCCTTCATCTGGCGCGTTGCTACTGATTGCAGGGTTGCTCTATACGCCGCATTCTTGGCTTCAGTAGCATCTCGACACTCTTGGTCGTACCATGGGTTTCTTGGAGGAGGCTTCGTACTTTCCTCGCCATGTTCAAACGGGTGTGAAACTTTGCTGCAATGAGGTAATGATCCGAATCTATATTCGCTCCACGGATCGATCGCTGGATGAATGGTCTGCTCGTCTTTGTCTTCCGTCGGGGCATGGGCACAAATAAGGCTGATGTTGAAGAATTTGGCTTTTATGCGGATTGTGGCTAGCCTCTCAACCACCGGAGACAAGGTGTTTCAGTCTCCGACTAACCACAAATCCACAGCCAAATTCATGCCTTGTGTGATGGCAGCTATAGTATAATTCGTCGCCGTTTGGTGTTTAAGTGATGCCATTGCCAGTCCATCGCACTTCCTGTAAGGCGGTAATATCTGCCCTGTACATCTCTAATACATCCGCCAGCGCGTATACTGCACCTTCTCTATAAAGAGTGCGGATATTCCAGGTGCAGATCCGCAAGTCACCGTAGCGCAGAGGTTAGCCTGCCCACCTATGACGCTGAACGCCTGGGTTCGAATTCTGGCGAGACCATCAGAAAAAAATTTTCACCGGTGGTTTTATCCTCCTAATGCTGGCGACATTTGTGAGGTACTATGCCATGTAAAACTTCTCTCCAAAGAGGTGTCGCACTGCGGCACGCCGTTCGGACTCGCTATAAAAAGGAGGCCCCTTATCATTGTGCTTAAACTTGAATCGGACTGCACTCATTGATATGTGAAAAGTTTGCCCCTGTTCCTTTGTGGAATGTTCATGGGCAAAATTTGCATATTAATTTTGATCCGCAAATCATGGTAATTTTTTTGTTTGCGTGGGTCGTCAACGTTGGGGGGATTCGTTTTTACTATTCCTTTTTCCGGGGGCGGGTTTTTGGCCCACCGGCCCAACCGCATGGGTTTTGTGGGATTGCACACGTATCCCTCGTTGTGGCGAGCCGCTTGCTCTAAGATCCGACGCTCGCCGCCCCTAACCTGGGAACAGACGCTGATGTTGGCCATTGGTTATTTAAAGGCGGCAATAACTCGCCTTGTCATCTCGAGTATCATTGGCACTCAGTATTTAATAAAGAGCCAGTGCCACCTGACTCCTCACTGAGACTCTCCTCTCCTCTCGAAAATCGCTGACTGCCCGCTGCCGCATTTGCAGCTACTCCACATAAAAATGGAGCTTTCCACCATCCGCAACCTGATAACGATGGGCACCACGCAAGTCGTGCCTCTCCTCTCCTCTCGAAAATCGCTGACTGCCCGCGGCCGCATTTGCAGCTACTCCACATAAAAACGGAGCTTTCCACCATCCGCAACCTGTGGACCCGGTAGCTTTCAGCTAAGCTTCCCGTGATAACGATGGGCACCACACAAGTAGGAGCTCAAAGTTCCAGCCTGTGTGGTGCTCAAAGTTATCCCGTATCGGCCGGTTATATGATTGCCTGCTATGGCGATAAATAAAAGGTATTTGATAGTAGAAACGAATTTGATATCCAAGTTTGAGACCAAATGTGTGGGGGTCGTGCCAACCCATAAACTGCCCCTAAACCAATGGCAATTGGGATTTAAATTAAAGAAATTTGAGAGTAGAGCCCGATGCTGATATTTTTTCAGGGCTAAGTACAGGCTAATGCTGGCAACATTTGTGAGATAATATGCCATGTAAAACTTCATTCCAAAGAGGTGTCGCACTGCGGCACGCCATTCAGGCTTAGATATAAAAAGGTGGCCCGTTATCATTGAGCTTAAAACTTGAACCCTCACTCATTGATATGTGAGAAGTTTGCTCCCTTTCCTTAGTGGAATGTTCATGGGCGAAATTTGTTGTTTGTTTGTAAGTACACGCCCCACCCTGCGTACCCCTCAAAACTGGACATATTTGTGGATTATGGAAAAAAGGGGCTCAAATCTGTATCTGCTTCATGGCCAAGTGTTTCAGGGACACCTCACCTCATAAACTCCCCTTAAACCACACATATATACCGACTATAGCAATATGTAGCTCCAATGTTGGACGTATTTCCTCACCATGATAATTTAGGTCTTAAAGAGGGTGGAGCTCTATATTGATAGTTTCTAGGGCCCAAATCAAAAGTGGCTTAAATGAAAAGTATTTGAGATAAGAAAATGAATTTGTTATTTGATAAACAGTGAGTGGGAGACGCCCCATCCTATAAACTACGCTTAAATTCATGGCAAATGGGGTTTAAATCAATGGCATTTGAGAGTAGAGCACGATGCAGATATTTTTTCAGGGCCAAGTGTCTGGGGGACCACCTCAAACACGAAAACATCCTTAAATCGGACATACATATTCACCGATATGGGGCTCAAATGAAAGCTATTTGGTAGTAGAGCACGAAATTCATACCCACTTTCGGGATTCTAAACCCACCAACCACCACCCTGGGGGCCTTCCCACTCCCAGAATCCCCTTGAGAATATCAGGCTCAAATAAAGTCCTTCAACAATGGAGTACATCTAACATCCAATCTTTAATAACGTTGAAACCTCCGAGCGAATTCGTAGACCAATATAGCTTATATGGGATTCAGATAAAGGCAATTATATTGTTATACTGTTAGTCAAGCGAAATACATATACTCCTTTCGTAGCATGATATTTCAAAAGCTCTTTAATTGTTTAAAATAAAGATCAAAAGAATAATTTTGTTCCAAATAAAGTAAAAGAAGGCGCAGCGGAGCGGGCCCGGTTCAGCTAGTACACTAAAAATCTCACCTTGATGAATCCGTATGACACAATCCTTTGTCCATGGCTTCGAGGCAACCGGCGTTAAGAATGAATATTGCATGTGTTCGGTGTCTATTGCGACGATATTTCGTGAACTGAACTATTTTTGAACCCTCGGTATCTCAAACCGATGAGGTGTTCATCGGAATTTGGAACAGAGATATTTTGACTCCTCGACATTTTCATTTCCTACACGGTCTAGATCAGCCTACATTTTGATATATATGTATGTATATCGATCTGCATGTCTTCCGAACTAAAGCTCTTTTTCCATTTGATTTCTACGTGTAACAACTGTAGCGGGTATCAAAAGTTCAGGGAGACCAAACTTTATAGATTTTTACTGGTTATACCCTTCAACATTGGATGGGGGTATACTAATTTCTTCATTCCGTTTGTAACACCTAGAAATATTCGTTTAAGACCCCATAAAGTATAAATTCTTTATCATCATGACATTTAAAGTAGATCTAGCCATGTGCATATGGAGGACACCGAGGCGCAGAGGTTAGCATGTCCGCCTATGACGCTGAACGCCTGAAATCCCGGCGTGAACATCAGAAAATTTTTCAGCAGTGGTTTTCTATTTTTTTTTTTCGATGACATTTAACAGATACGCCAAGTATGGTCCGAATCGGTTCAAACCCTGATATAGCTCCCAATAAACCGATGTCCAGATAACACTTCCTGAGCCCCTAGAGCGCCCAATGCTTATCCAAATTGGCTGAAATTTTGCACAATGTCTTCTTCTGTGACACCTAACATAAGTATAACCTGAATCACTGTAAAACCTGATCTCCCGATTTTACTTCTTGAACTTCTAGAGGGCGTTATTCATATCCGATTTTGCTGAAATTTTTCACAGTCACTGAATCTATAACCTCTAACATACGTACATATGATCTGAATCTGAATCGGTTCATAACCTGATATAACTCCCACATAAACTGATCTCCCGATTTTACTTCTTGAGCCTTTAAAAGTCTCAATTCGTTTCCGAATTGGTTGAAATTTTGCACAATGGTATCTACTATAGTCTGCAAAATCAATATCAAATACGGCCGGAGTCAGTTCATAAACTGATATAGCCCCAAAAGCATAGTAATATTTATTTATCCTTTTTTTATATAAAGAGATACCGGGAAAAGAGCTTGACAAATGCGATCCATGGTGGAGGGTATATACAATTCGGCCCGGCAGAACATACCACTCTTTTACTTGTTTTTCTCTTAAAATTTTTGTTTCGTTGTACCTTTTTGTTGTCTATTTAACTACTAACAATTGGACTGGAACAAAGATAGGAATTGTTCGAAATTAAAGCGTCGGTCATTACGAAGCATAATAACAACCAAATGCATACATTATAAGTATGGCTATTATTACATTATAAGTACGACTATTAATATCAATTTAGGAGAAGTAATAAGGAAATGGTATGGCACTAAATGTAAATTTAGGACTACATAGAAAAAATGTCTTTGTAAACAAAAAAAAAAAAAAAAAAAAAAAAAAAAAATAAATGGTCATAATTTCTACGATTTTATACTACATTCTCAAAAGTAGGTCTTCAACACAAAGATTTGCAACACAAATGTATATGTGTACTAGGGTAATGACTTATTAAGTTTTTTTCTCCAAAATTACTTCCTATTGCACGAATGAATTACTTTTTCCTATTAATGACTAAAATAAACTTTATTACATTTACATATTGTATTTTCAGCGGTGGTTTTCCCCTCCTAATGCTGGCAACATTTGTGAGGTACTATGCCATGTAAAACTTCTCTCCAAAGATGTGTCGCACTGCGGCACGCCGTTCGGACTCGGCTATAAAAAGGAGGCCCCTTATCATTGAGCTTAAACTTGAATCGGACTGCACTAATTGATATGTGAGAAGTTTGCCCCTATTCCTTAGTGGAATGTTCATGGGCAAAATGTGGATTTGGAATAGGTCACTTACAAACCGCATCGAAATTAAATTTAAATCTTTTTGTAGATTAGAATTTTTTTATCAGACCGCCTTATTATAAGGGCTATAGGAAAAATACATAAAAAACACATAAAATTCAGAAAAATGCATGAAATCTTTTTTAAATTGAGAGTACGGTCCATATAATTTAATGTTTGACGATTATTTCATACAAATTTTGATCGTGTCTGCGCCTCAAATGGTCCATCTCACGAATAAATGCTTCAATGTTGTCTTCTAATGCGTCAATTGAAGCGGGGTTATCTGTATAGACATGAGATTTAACATAGCCCCACATAAAATAGTCTAAAGGTGTTAAATCGCACGATCTAGGCGACCAATTGACTGGTCCCAAAAGTGAAATAAAATGTTACGTGTGCTGTGTGGCATTTGGCACCGTCTTTTTGAAACCATATGTCATGCAAGTCAAGCTCTTGCATATTGGAAAAAAAAGTTGGATATCATCTCACGGTAGCGCTCAGCGCTCACCATTCACTGTTACGTTACAATTCGCATCATATTTGAAGAAGTACGGTCCAATGAGGTAAGGTCCAATGAGGTACGGTCCAATGAGGTTCTGCTTATTTATGTACCCATTGAGCCAAAATTCAAGCGGCTAGCTTTACTCCTTCGAAAATTAGCATGCTTTCGACAGACGAAAGGACGGACGGACAGGCGGACGGATATGGCTAGTTCGACCTCAAATGTCATGATGATCAAGAATATATATACTTTATGGGGTCTTATACGAATATTCGAGGAGTTACAAACAGAATGACGAAATTAGTATACCCCCATCCTATAGTGGAGGGTATAAAAACAAGTAAAAGCGTGCTAAGTCCGGCCGGGCCGAATCTTGGGAACTCACCACCATGGATTCTGCTAACAGAATACCACATGCAAGTTTCATCCAAATCACACGAAAATTGCTGCTTGCAAGGACTCAAAAAGTCAAATCAACAGATCGGTTTATATGGGAGCTATACCAGTTTAAAAACCGATTTGAACTTTACTTAGTACAGTTGATGGAAGTCACAACAAAAAACTATGTGGAAAATGTTAGCTACATCGGACAAAAATTGCGGCTTGTAAGGGCTCAAGAAGTCATATCGGGAGATCGGTTGATATGGGAGCTATATCAGGTTATTCACCGATTTGAGCCGTACTTGGCACAGGTATTGGAAATCACAACAGAACACTACGTACAAATGTTAACCCAACTCGGATGAAAATTACGGCTTCCAGGGGCTTAAGAAGTCAAATCGGGAGATCGGTTTATATGGGAGCTACATCCAAATCTGAACCGATATAGAATATTTGCTATTTGCAATAACCTACATCAGCATTTAGTATCTGTGCAAAATTTCAAGCGGTTAGCTTTACGCGTTCGCCGCTTTCGTGACGGACGGGCGGACATGGCTAGATCGATTCAGAACGTCGAGACGATCAAGAATATATACACTATATGAGGTCTAAGATGAATATTTCGAGGTGTGACAAACTGAATGACTAGATAAGTATACCCCCATCCTATGGTGGTAGGTAAAACAAACAACATTGACCTCAAGTTTAATTATTCTTAACAATAAAAGGTCGAATAAAACTAATTAGTATAGTCTTCCAAAACATTAATTTGTTACTCGACCACACGATTCTTGCGCTATTCTAAGATCTTCAAACACTCTTCTAGGGATCCCAAGTTGGAACGAAAAATCGACTTTAAGAGTTCGGCTGAAATTTGGGACAGTGAGTTGTGTTAGGCTCATTAACATCTTTTTGCATTTTGGCCTACATCGGTTAAGATTTGGATAAAGCTTCCATAAAGACCGATTCCTCGATATAAGGTTTTAGGCTCATAAAAAGCACATTTATAATCCGATTTCGCCGAAAATTGACAGTGAGTTGTGTTAGGCCCTTCGACATCCCTTTTCAATTTGGCCCAGATTGGTTCAAATATAGATATAGCTGCCATATAGACCGCTCTCTCGATTTCAAGTCTTGGCTCCAGAAAAGGCTCATTTATAATCCGATTTCGCTGAAATTTGGCAGAGTGACTTATATTTGGATAGAAAATTGATCAATGACTTGTACTTATTAGACCACTCAATGGTCCAAATCGGACCATATTTCGATATAGCTGCTATGGGGGCATAAATTATACATTTGTATACCCTACACCACTACTGTGGTGCAGGGTATTACAATTTAGTGCATTTGTTTGTAACACCCAAAAGGAAGATCGATAGACCCATTGATAAGTATACCGATCGACTCAGAATGACCTTCGGATTCCATTTAGCTATGTCCGTCTGTCTGTCTGCCCATGTTAATTTGTGTACAAACAAGTAAAAAGGCGTTAAGTTCGGCCGGGCCGAACTTTGGATACCCACCACCTCGGGAATATACGTAAACCACCTTTCATCAAAATCCGGTGAAAATTGTATACCTGAATTTCGGCGACATCGGATAATAAATGCACCTTTTATGGGCCCAAAATCTTAAAAAGAGAGATCGGTCTATATGACAGGTATACCCAAATCTTAACCGATCTTTGCCATATTGCAGGATTATGTCGAGGTGCTTAACTTAACTCACTGTTCCAAATTTCGGCGACATCGGACAATAAATGCGCCTTTTATGGGCCCAAAACCTGAAATCGAGAGATCGGTCTATATGGCAGCTATATCCAAAATTGGTCCGATCTGCACCAAATTGATGAGGGATATCAAAGGGCCTAACAAATTTTACTGTCCCAAATTTCAGCAAAATCGGATAATAAATGTGGCTTTCATGGGCCTAAGACCCTAAATCTGAGGATCGGTCTATATGGCAGCTATATCCAAATCTGGACCGATCTGGGCCAAATTGACGAAGAATGTCGAAGGGCCTAACACAACTCCCTGTTCCAAATTTCAGCAAAATCATATAATAAATGTGGCTTTTATGGGCCTAAGACCCTAAATCTGTGGATCGGTCTATATGGCAGCTATATCCAAATCTAGACCGATCTTGGCCAAATTGACGAAGGATGTCGAAGGGCCTAACACAACTCACTGTTCCAAATTTCAGCAAAATCGGATAATAAATGTGGCTTTTATGGGCCTAAAACCCTAAATCGGAGGATCGGTCTATATGGCAGCTATATCCAAATCTGGACCGATCTGAACCAAATTGACGAAGGATATTGAGGGGCGTAACACAACTCACTGTCCCGAATTTCATCAAAATCGGATAATAAATGTAGCTTTTCTGGGCCTTAGACCCTAAATCGGAGGATCGGTCTATATGGCAGCTATATCCAAATCTGAACCGATCAGAGCCAAATTGGCGAAGGGTATCGAGGGGCCTAACACAACTCACTGTCCTAAAATTCAGCAAAATCGAAGAGTAAATGTGGATTTTCTGGGCCTAAGACCCTAAATCGAACGATCGGTCTATATGGCAGCTATATCCAAATCTGAACCGATCAGAGCCAAATTGACGAAGGGTGTCGAAGGGCCTAACACAACTCACTGTCCCAAATTTCAGCAAAATCGGATAATAAATGTGGCTTTTATGGGCCTAAGACCCTAAATCGGAGGATCGGTCTATATGGCAGCTATATCCAAATCTGAACCGATCTGAACCAAATTGACGAAGGATATCGAGGGGCCTAACTCAACTCACTGTCCCAAATTTCAGCAAAATCGGATAATAAATGTGGCTTTTATGGGCCTAAGACCCTAAATCGGCGGATCGGTCTATATGGGGGCTATATCAAGATATAGTCCGATTTAGCCCATCTTCGAACTTAACCTGCTTATGGACGAAAAAAGAACCTGTGCAAAATTTCAGCTCAATATCTCTATTTTTAAAGACTGTAGCGTGATTTCAACAGACAGACGGACAGACGGACAGACGGACAGACGGACGGACATGTCTAGATCGTCTTAGATTTTTACGCTGATCAAGAATATATATACTTTATAGGGTCGGAAATGGATATTTCGATGTGTTGCAAACGGAATGACAAAATGAATATACCCCCATCCTTCGGTGGTGGGTATAAAAAGATCGTCTTCAAATTTGGTGCATTTGTCGGCCTAGAGACGAAGCCTATTGAAATTGGAAAAAATCGGTTCAGATTTGAATATAGCTTCCAAGCAATAAAATGGTAATTTGTTAGCCGATCCTCTCGAAATTTAGCAGGAAGGATTGTCTTATGACTTTCGACATTACTAATCAATTGCAAAGAAATTGGTACAGATTTAGATATAGCTCGCATACATATATATCGCCCGATTTTCACTACTAGAGCCACCGCAAGCGCATTTAATGACCAATCTTCCCAAAACTTTGTACTACGCTTTACGCGACGACTTCCATAATATGTATTAGGTATGCTCGGAATCGGTTTAGATTTAGATACAGCAACCATATATATATTCTTCCGATTTGCAGTAATAATGCAATAAAATTGTAATTTGTTAAACGATTCTCGCAAAATTTGGCAGGAAAGATTCTTTTACGACTCTCGACATTACTGGTGAATTTCATAAAAATCGGTTCAGATTTATATATAGCTGCCATATATGTATTTCGCCCGATTTTCACTTCTAGGGTCACTGCAAGCGCATTATTGACCAATATTGACAAAATTGTGCACAATTCTTTCCTCGATGCCTACCACAATATCTAAGAAGTATGGTCGAATCGGTTCAGATTAAGATGAAGCTCCCATATATATGTTCGTCAGATATTGGGTTATTTGCAATAATGTTGTCATTTTTCAACTGTATTTATTACAGTGAACATATTTGCCCGAAATTTGATACAGATCGTTTAATAACCTATCTGAAAACACCCTCCGAGGTCCATCAAAATTCAGAATTAGATATAGCTCCCACATTGCACCTAAAGTGTGGTTATTATAAAGTCTACACCGCCCGACTTTTGCCTTTCATTACTGGTACATTATGTACAGTAAAATACGAATATGATATAAAAACTTGGGTTCAAGTATCCACGGGGTCGCTCAACCACAACGACTGCTCCAAACAGACATATTGAGCGTACATATCAATATAGGACTTATATGAAAGGTATTCGGGAGTAGACTACGAATATGACATACAAAATTAAATTCAAGTAATTGAATTTATCCCCGCTAAGCCCCCAAATGGGAATGTTACTCGACCATAGTTTGATGAATCTCAAATCAAAGGGCATTTGAGAGCAGACTAGGAAAATGACATTAAACTTTATGTCCAAGAATCTAGGTGGTGTTTTACCTCCTAAAATCGTCTCCAATAGGTTATTTGACCTATTAAAACAATGGGGAATCAAGTGGTAGATTTTTTTGAGTTGATTGCGTCATTTAAATTTGTGCTCAAGTGGCAGTGTGGAGCACAACCCTCATATGGACGCCCACCACAAAAAGGCTGTATACACCAATCATGACAATATGGCGTTCAATTAAAGGTATAAGGCCATTGCCCTGCATTCCTAACATAAAATGTTCTTTTTCGTGGTTATTTTTTAGTTTTTAGAGCGCACAACAAGCCGACTACTGGCTTAGGTGTATATCTGTAGTGTATATGCCGACTAATATCTGTAACCTCTTTTCAACATACCCTAACCTATAGCTATAAAGTTCTGAACTGTGAATCTGATATCATTATTTTGCTCATATATCTAGCGGGCCACCTCACCCAAAAACAGTCGATCAATCATAATAACAGGACACTGTTTAGGAAACACAAACAAATTAAGGCCTCCATACCCCCAAAAATAGCAGCAGTTGCAAACCTTAACATTAAGGTTGCAATCATTTTTAGCTTATCGATAGACAAGACCAAAACAAGTCCTGTTGGGCAATACTTTTTTGTTCAAAAGTTGTATATGGTTTAATAGTAAGTACTAGCTGACATGAGCCCGCTCCGCTGCGCCTTCTTTTACTTTATATAGAACAAAAGTTTCCTTGGAATATTTATTTTCGAAGATCTTTAAGTGAAATACCATGCTAACTTGACTAAGAGTTTAACAATATAAGTGCCTTTATCTGAATCCCATATGATCTTTATTGGTCTACGAATTTAAGTTTGGATGTAAAGTGCACTCCATTCTTAAAATACTTAATTTCAGCCCGATATTCTGATTTAGTGGTGTTTTTTTGGGGGAGAGGTGGTCCCGCAGATACTTGGCCCTGAAAAAATGTAATCATCGTGCTCTGCTCTCAAATACCATTTATTTAAACCCCATATTGCCATTGGCTTAAGAGAATTTTACAGGTTGAGGCGTCTCTCAAACACATGGCCCCAAACTAGATTATCAAATTCGTTTTCTCAAATCTCAAATACATTTCATTTGAGCCACATATTGGCATGGTCGAAAATTATTTTCCCTTTGGAGGTGTTTTGGGAAAGGGGTGATGCCCTAAATACATGGTCCTACATTTGGATATCAAATTTGTATTCTACTCCCAAATACTTTTATTTGAGCCCCATATTGCGATGGTCACTAAAAAATTGCTGTTTGTGAGGTATTTTGGGAAAGGAGTAGACCCCCAGAAAATTGGTCCCGACATTGGCATGGTCGGTAAATATGGCCGATTTAGGCGTGTATTGGGGATTGGGGTGGTCTCCAAACACTAAGCCCGGAAAATATACAAGTAACGTGCTCTATACTCATATATCTATATATCATTTATTTGAACCCGATATTGCCATTGCCCTCAAAATTGGATATCAAATTCGTTTTCTAATCTCATTTAAACTCCTTATTGCAAATGTCAGCAAATGTGTCCGGTTTGGGGTAAAAACTATGAATATTTAGTTCCACTCTCTTTAAGACCCAAATTGTCTTGGTGAGCAAATACGTCCTATTTGGTGGTTGTTTTGGTGGTGGGACGGCCCCGTAGAAACTTTTCCCGAATATTGATATCAAATTCTTGATTTACTCCCAAAGACCTTTCATTTGAGCCCCATATTGCTATGGTCGTAAATTTGTCCCATTTGGGGGATGTTTTTGGTGAGAGGCGGCCCCAAAACACTTGGTCCCATATTCAGATGTCAGATTCGTATTCTACATTTAAATACCTTTTATTTAAGCCCCATATTCCCATGGTCAGTAAATAAGTCCTGTTTGGGGGGTGTTTTGGAAAAGGGGTGGACCCCCAGAAACGTGGTCCCACATTTGGATGACAGATTCGTATTTTACTCGCAAATACCTTTCATTTGAGTCCCATATTGCCATGGTCGGTAAATATGTCCGATTTAGGGGTGTTTTGGGGCTTGGGGTGGTCCCCCTAGCACTTGGTACGACAATTCCATATTGTCTTGATTGGTCTAAATATATGTTTGGTAGGTTTTAGGGTGGGCGGCCCCCTTGGTACACCATCCGAAATTAGGATACCAAATTTTTATTTTTAGGGTACTATATAAGAGCACACAAAATTTCGCTTAAATCGTAATAGGGTAAGGGGAGGGTCCGCCCCCCTTTCAGATATCAAGAAATATAGTACCCTATTTTCACCACGGGGTCATTATGCACCATTTGTGAATATTTCAAGAAAATCGGTTCAGCCGTTTCTGAGCCTATAAGGAACACACAAACATAAAAACAAACAAACCAACAAACAAACAAACCTACAAACAAACACAATTTGATATTTATATATAAGACTAGCTGAGCCCGGCCCGCTCTGCTGCGCCCGATTATGCTATGTTGGAGAGAAGTACTCTAAATTTGAACATTTCTGCGTAATTGTAGTTGAAAATGTATTCCAATTTTCCCATAGAATTTTCTACACTCAATTACCTCTTATTTAATCCCCACATTGCAATGGTCAGTCAAAGTTCTTCTTGGGGTGTGGTGGACTCCCCGACACTTCCCAAAAGTGAAAGTCTATTTCTTGCTCTATTCCCAAAGACCTTTCATTTAAGATCCATATTGCCATGGTCGGTAAAATATGTCCGATTTGAGGAGTTTTATAGTGGTGGGTGACCCACGAAACACTTAGTTCCGCAATTGGATACCAGATTCGCTTTCTACTCTCAAATACCTTTAATTTGAGTCCCATATTGTAGTGGTTAGTCTTTAAATCCTAGCTGAGCCCGGCCCGCTCTGCTGCGCCCGATTATGCTATGTTGGAGAGAAGTACTCTAAATTTGAACATTTCTGCGTAATTGTAGTTGAAAATGTATTCCAATTTTCCCATAGAATTTTCTACACTCAATTACCTCTTATTTAATCCCCACATTGCAATGGTCAGTCAAAGTTCTTCTTGGGGTGTGGTGGACCCCCCGACACTTCCCAAAAGTGAAAGTCTATTTCTTGCTCTATTCCCAAAGACCTTTCATTTAAGATCCATATTGCCATGGTCGGTAAAATATGTCCGATTTGAGGAGTTTTATAGTGGTGGGTGACCCACGAAACACTTAGTTCCGCAATTGGATACCAGATTCGCTTTCTACTCTCAAATACCTTTAATTTGAGTCCCATATTGTAGTGGTTAATCTTTAAATCCTAGCTGAGCCCGGCCCGCTCTGCTGCGCCCGATTATGCTATGTTGGAGAGAAGTACTCTAAATTTGAACATTTCTGCGTAATTGTAGTTGAAAATGTATTCCAATTTTCCCATAGAATTTTCTACACTCAATTACCTCTTATTTAATCCCCACATTGCAATGGTCAGTCAAAGTTCTTCTTGGGGTGTGGTGGACCCCCCGACACTTCCCAAAAGTGAAAGTCTATTTCTTGCTCTATTCCCAAAGACCTTTCATTTAAGATCCATATTGCCATGGTCGGTAAAATATGTCCGATTTGAGGAGTTTTATAGTGGTGGGTGACCCACGAAACACTTAGTTCCGCAATTGGATACCAGATTCGCTTTCTACTCTCAAATACCTTTAATTTGAGTCCCATATTGTAGTGGTTAGTCTTTAAATCCGTTTGCCGGGTTTTGGTGATGGGGGGCTCACCTAGACATCCCACCCCAGAATTTGAAACCAAATTTTTTGCTTTTATATCCTTCCTATATTCCTATTTTCTATTTTTATACCCACCACCGAAGGATAGGGGTATATTCATTTTGTCATTCCGTTTGCAACACATCGAAATATCCATTTCCGACCCTATAAAGTAAATATATTCTTGATCAGCGTAAAAATCTAAGACGATCCAGACATGTCCGTCCGTCTGTCTGTTGAAATCACGATACAGTTTTTAAAAATAGAGATATTGAGCTGAAATTTTGCACAGATTCTTTTTTTGTCCATAAGCAGGTTAAGTTCGAAGATGGGCTATATCGGACTATATCTTGATATAGCCCCCATATAGACTGATCCGCCGATTTAGGGTCTTAGGCCCATAAAAGCCACATTTATTATCCGATTTTGTTGAAATTTGGGGCAGTTGTGTTCGGCCATTTGACATCCTTCATCAATTTGGCTCAGATCGGTCCAGATTTGGATATAGCTGCCATATAGATCGATCCTCCGATTTATTGATTTATTTTGTTGAAATTTGGGACAGTGAGTTGTGTTGGGTTCTTTGACATATTTCTGCAATTTGGTCCAGATCGGTTCAGATTTGGATACAGCTGCCATATAGACCGATTTCTAAATTTATGGTTTTGGGCCCATAAAATGCTCATTTATTGTCCGATGTCGCCGAAATTTGGAACAGTGAGTTATGTTAAGCCCCTTGACATACTTCTGCAATATCGCACAGATCGCTCCAGATTTGGATATAGCTGTCATATAGACCGATATCTGGGTTTTAGGTTTTGGGGCCATAAAAGACGCATTTATTGTCCGATGTCGCTGAAATTTGAGACAGTGAGTTTGGTTAGGCTCTTCGACGTCCTTCTTCAATTTTGCCCAGATCAGTCCAGATTTGAATATAGCTACCATATAGACCGATCTCTGGATTTAAGGTTTAGGGCCCATAAAAGAGGCATTTATTGTCCGAATTCGGCGAAATTTGGGACAGTGCTTAGTGTTAGGCTCTTCGACATGTTTATGCAACTTGGTCCAAATCGGTCCAGTTTTGGATATAGCTGCCATGTAGACCGATATCTCGATTTAAAGTCTTGGCCCCATAAAAGGCGCATTTATAATCCGATTTCTCTGAAATTTGCCACAGTGACTTATGTTCGGCTTTTCGACATCCGTGTCGTATATAGTTCAGATCGGTATGAGGTATATGAGTATAAGGTATGAAAGTTTTACCGAATTTTGATGAAAGGTGGTTTACATATATACCCGAGGTGGTGGGTATCCAAAGTTCGGCCCGGCCGAACTTAACGCCTTTTTACTTGTTCTTTATTCAAAGGACCGATAGATTGTCATAACAAAGATACATGCTGATGATTAATTTTTATCACTCTGCCCTCTTTCTGTTCATGTTGGCATGTTTTTAATTGGATAAACTAAATCCAATTGGATTAAACAATTTCAGTTGAAGACTGCCAGATGACGCTAATTTAAATGTTAGTGCTACTCGCTTAGAGTTGATCATATGGTATGGTGGTTGTCTATGAATGACTATGACCTATTAAATAGTCATCATTTAGTCTTTTTTTATACCCACCACCGATGTAAGGGGGAATTTTAATTTTGTCATTCCGTTTGCAACATATCGAAATATCCATTTCCGACCCTTTAAAGTGTGTATATTCTTGATCAGCGTAAAAATCTAAGACGATCTAGACATGTCCGGCGAGTTTGGGACAGTGAGTTGACATCTTTCTTCAAGTTGGCCCTGATCGGTTCAGATTTGGATATAGCTGACATATAGACCGATATCTCGATTTAAGGTTTTGGGCCCATAAAAGGCGCATTTATTTTCCGATGTCGCCGAAATTTGGGACAGTGAGTGAAGTTAAGCCCCTTGACATACTTCCGCAATATCGCACAGATCGGTCCAGATTTGGAAGCTGACATATGGACGGGTGTCTCAGTTTTAGGTTTTGTGTCCACAAAAGGCGCCCATATTGTCCATTGTCGCTGAAATTTGAGACAGTGAGTTTAGTTAGGCTCTTCGACGTCCTTCTCAACTTGGCCCAGATCGGTCCAGATTTGAATAAAGCTGTCATATAGACTGATTTCTGAATTTAAGGTTTTGGGGCGACTATCAATTACATGTACCTCGATTTTTATGTGATATTCGTAGTCAACTCTAATACCCGATCCCAAAACCCCCCATCAAACCAATTTGGGGGGTTTTGGGATCGGGGCGGCCCGCCAATTACTTGGACTCAAGGTTTAATATGGAAATCGTACTCTACTCTTGAATACCTTTCATTTAAGTCCCATATTATCCCAACCGGTCAACTTTTAGTTTTGGGTGGTACTTGTGGGGTAAGTGGGAAGGTCCGCCCCTCTTGCAATATCAAAAACTTATATTGCCTATTGCTCCTTCCGGACCATATTCGTAATCTACTCGCGAATACCTTTCATTCGATTCTCATTTTGTCGTTATCGTCCAATAAACCTATTTTGTGAAGGTTTTTGAGTTCGGGGCGGCCCCCCAATTACTTGGACCCTGTTTTAATATGGAATTTGTACTCTACTCTTGAATGCCTTTCACTTAAGTCCCATATTGTCCCGATCAGTCCACTTTTATTTTTGGCTGGTACTTTTGGGGTAAGGAGGAGGGTCCGCCCCCAATGCGATATCAAGAAACTATATAGCCTATTGCTCCATCCGGACCATTCCCCACAAACTGTGAAAATTTCAAAAAAAAATCGGTTTAGCCGTTTTTGAGTCTATACGGAACAAACAAATTTAGAAACCCACAAACAATTTCGTCATTTTATTTGTAACTACTCGAAATATTCACCTGAGACCCTATAAAGTATATATATTCTTCATCGTCATGACATTTTATGTCGATCTAGACATGTCCGACCGTCTGTCCTTCCGTCTGTCCGTCCGTCTGTCCGTCCGTCTGTCCGTCCATCTGTCCGTCCGTCTGTCGAAAGCACGCTAACTTCCGAAGGAGTAAAGCTAGCCGCTGGAAATTTTGCACAAATACTTCTTATTAGTGTAGGTCGGTTGGGATTGTAAATGGGCCATATCGGTCTATGTTTTGATATAGCTGCCATATAAACCGATCTTGGGTCTTGACTTCTTGATCCTCTAGAGGGCGCAATTCTTATCCGATTGGAATGAAATGTTCCACGACGTGTTTTGTTATGACTTCCAACAACTGTGCCAAGGATGGTTCAAATTGGTTCATAACCTCATATAGCTGCCTTATAAACCGATCGTGGGTCTTGATTTCTTGAGCCTCTAGAGGGCTCAATTCTTATCCGATTGGAATGAAATTTTGAACGACGGATCCTCTCATGACCATCAACATACGTGTTTATTATGGTCTGATGCGGTCTATTGCCTGATACAGCTCCCATATAAATCGATCTCTCTATTGTACTGAATGAATTTTGCACGATGTGTTTTGTTATGATGTCCAACAACTGTACCAAGTATGGTTCATAACCTGATATAGCTTTCATATAAACCGATCGTGGGACTTGACTTCATGAGTTTCTCGAGGGCGCAATTCTTATCCGATTTGGCTGAAATTTTGCATGACGTATTTTATTCTTACTTTCAACAACTGTGCCACATAAAGTTCAAATCGGTTCATAACCTGATATAGCTGCTATATAAACCAATCTGGGATCTTAACTTCTTGAGCCTCTAGAGGTCGCAATTGTTATCCGATTTGCCTCATGCATGACCATCAACATACGTGTTTATTATGGTCTGAAGCGGTCTGTAGCCTGATACAGTTCCCATATAAATCGATCTCCCTATTTTACTTCTTGACCCCCAAAGGGCGCAATTTTCATTCGACTTGGCTGACATTTTACACAGGTCTCCAACGCATAATTTAATTGTGGTCCGAACCGGACCATATCTTGATATCGCTCTAATAGCGGAGCAAATCTTTCCTTTTATCCTTTTTTGCCAAAACAGAGATGCCGGAAAAAGAACTCGACAAATGCGATCCATGGTGGAGGGTATATAAGATTCGGCCCGGCCGAACTTAGCACGCTTTTACTTGTTTGATATGTGGAGAGCCTCTCTCTTGCTCTTATCTTCAAAAACACCAGATTTCGAAGATGGGCAGGGCGATTTAAGCGAAATTTTGTTTGCACACTTATAGTAACTTAAAAACAAAAATCTGGGGTGGGTCCCTAGGTAGTCAGCCCACACCCAGAACCCACCAAACGAATTTATAGGCAATATGGGAATTAAATTGACGATATTTGAGAGTAGAAAATTAATCTGATATTCAATTGTGGGACAAAGTGTTTCGTGGGTCACCCCACTCCCAAAATACCCCTTTAAATCGAAAATTTTTGACGACCATGGCAATATGGATCTAAAATGAAAACTATTTGGTAGTGGATCACGAAATTGACTCTCACTGTTGGGACCAAGTCTCTAGGGGTCCATCACACCCCTAGAAGGACTTTTATTGACCATTGCAATGCGGGTTTTTAATAAGAGGTATTTGAGTGTAGAAAAATCCATAGCAAAATTCGAATATATTTTCAACTGAAAATAGGCATAAATTTCCAAATTAAGAGTAATGCTCTCCAAATACATATTGAAGCTTTATAGGTCGTAGCTAGTCTTTACATAACAAGTAAAAAGGCGTTAAGTTCGGCCGGGCCGATCTTTGGATACCCACAACCTCGGGTATAAATGTATACCACTTTTCATCAAAATCCAGTGAATATTGCATACCTTATGTCCCATTGCAGTTATATCGAAATATGATCCGATTTGGACCAAATACTAATACAAGTACAAGTCATTGTTCAATTGTGTATAACAAAGTATTGGTCTTTTTAGTAAACCGATATGAACTATATACAACATGGATGTCGAATAGATTAACATTAGACAATGTATCATATTTCAGTTAAATCGAATTATAAGTGAGCCTTTTTTGGGGCCAAGACATTTAATCGAGATATCGGTCTATATGGCAGCTACATGTAAATCTTGATCGATCGAGACCAAATTGCAGAAATATGTGGAGGGGCTTAACTCTCTGTCCCAAATTTCGACAACATCGGACAATAAATTCACCTTTTATGGCCCAAAAACCTTAAATCGAGTGATCGGTTTATATGGCAGCTATATCTAAATCTGAACCGATCTGAGTGAAATCGAAGAAGGATGTCGAAGAGCCTAAAACAACTCACTGTCCTAAATTGCGGCGACATCGGACAATAAATGCGCTTTTTATGGCCCCAAAACCTAAAACCGAGAGATCGGTCCATATGGCAGCTATATCAAAATATGGACCGATCTGTGCCATAATGCAAAAGAATGTCAAGGGGCTTAACTTAACTCACTGTCCCAAATTTCGGCGACATCGGACAATAAATGCGCCTTTTATGGGCCCAAAACCTTATATGGAGGGATAGGTCTATATGGCAGCTATATCCAAATCTGATCCGATCTGTGCCAAATTGAAGAAGGATGTCGAAGGGCCTACGACAACTCACTGTCCTAAATTTCAGCAAAATCTGATAATAAATGCGTCTTTTATGAGGCTAAGATCTTAAATCGAGAGATCGGTCGGAACGTTATATTTTTGGGAGTTTGCCATTTGAGCACAAATTTGAATGACGCACTCCACTCAAAATGTTCCATCACTTCATCCCCCATTTTTTTAATGGATCAAATAAGCCATTGGAGGCGATTTTAGGAGGTAAAGCACTACCTAGATTCTTGGACACCAAGTTTACCGAAATTTGGGGCCGTGAGTTGTGTTAGGCACTCTGACGTCTTTCTTCAATTTGGCCCAGATCGATGCAGACTTAAATATAGCTGCCATATAGACCGATCTCTCGATTTAAAGTTTTGGGCCCATGAAAGGCGCATTTATGTCCGATTTGGCCGAAATTTGGAACAGTAAATTTTGTTAGAGCCTTCGACATATTTCTGCAATTTGGCCCAGATCGGTTCAGATTTGGATATGGCTGCCATAAAGACCGGTCTCGCGATTTAAGATCTTAGCCTCATAAAAGGCGCATTTATTGTTCGATTTCGCCGAAATTTGGGGCCGTGAGTTGTGTTAGGCACTACGATGTCTTTCTTCAATTTGGCCCAGATTAGGGCAGACTTAAATATAGCTGCCATATAGACCGATCTCTCGATTTAAAGTTTTGGGCCCATAAAAGGCGCATTTATGTCCGATTTGGCCGAAATTTGGAACAGTGAATTGTGTTAGAGCCTTCGACATATTTCTGCAATTTGGCCTAGATCGGTTCAGATTTGGATATGGCTGCCATATAGACCGGTCTCGCGATTTAAGATCTTAGCCTCATAAAAGGCGCATTTATTGTTCGATTTCGCCGAAATTTGGGGCCGTGAGTTGTGTTAGGCACTCCGGCGTCTTTCTTCAATTTGGCCCAGATCGGTGCAGACTTAAATATAGCTGCCATATAGACCGATCTCTCGATTTAAAGTTTTGGGCCCATAAAAGGCGCATTTATGTCCGATTTGGCCGAAATTTGGAACAGTGAATTGTATTAGAGCCTTCAACATATTTTTGCAATTTTGCCCAGATCGGTTCAGATTTAGATATAGCTGTCATATATACCGGTCTAGCGATCTAAAGTCTTGGCCACATAAAAGGCGCATATATGAACCGATTTCGCTAACATTTGACACAGTCACTTATGTTAGGCTTTTCGACATCCGTGTTGTTTATGCTTCAGATCGGCGTATGTTTGGATATACCAAATAGATCAATATTTTGTTCTACAAAATTGAACAATGAATTGTACTTATTATACCACTCAATGTCCGCGCCGAATTTGGTCAAAATCGGACCATATTTCGATATAGCTGCTATGGGAGCATAAATTATACATTTTTCGCCGGATTATGACAAAATATGGTTTAAATATATGCACGAAAATTTGGGTCCAAAGTTCAGTCCGGCCGAACCTAACGCCTTTTACTTCTTTTCTAACTTTCCTACCAAAAGACGAACCTTACCAGTGGGATAAAAATAGATATCAATATAAATAATTTCTATAGAAAAAAGAATTTTAGAGAAAAATGTTAATAATTAAAATGTTGTAAAAATAATACAACAAATTTTTCGCGTGGTGTAAATTAAGGGGCTGCTGAGCGGGCCGGGCCGAATCTTGGGAACCCACCACCATGGATTCTGCTAAAAATGTATATAAAATAAATGAAGTTGAAGGGCAAACTTTTATTCTACATACCAAACATCTGTCAAACCAGCAAAAAATAAAGCTTCAAGGAACCGAAAAAGGATGATCGAGAGACGGGTTTAAATGAGAGCAATATCAGGTTACAGACTGAGTTGGACAGTATTTGGCACAGTAATTGAAAGTCGTAACATAACACCGCAAGCAAAGTTTCAGCCAAATCATGCAAAAATCGCGGCTTTTAAGCGATCAAGAAGTCAAATCGGGAGATCGGTTATATGGGAGCAATATCAGGTTATAAACCAATTTAAATCGTACCGTTGGAAGTCATTACATAACACTACACGCAAAATTTTAACCAAATCAGAAATAAATTGCGGCTTCCAGGGGCTCAAGAAGTCAAATTTCAAATTTCAGCCAAATCGGACAAAAATTACGGCTTGTAAGGGATCAATAAGTCAAATCGGTTTATATGGAGCTATATCTAAAGCTGAACCGATGTGGCCCATTTGCGATCCCCAATGACCTTCATCAACGTTTATTATCTGCCGAAAATTTCAAACGGCTAGCTTTTCCTGTTCTACCGCTATCGTGATTTCGACAGACTGGCGGACGGACATGGCTGGATCGACTCAGAACGTAGAGACGATCAAGAATATATGTACTTTATGGGGCGTTACCCCCATAGTATATCCTCATCCTATGATGGTGGGTATAAAAATCAATTTGTGTTTCTTTGTCGGTTTGTTTGTGTGTTCCTTGTAGACTTAAAAACGGCTTAACCGATTTTCTTGATATTTTCACAGATGGTAAATAATGATCCCGTGATGAAAACAGGGTACGGACCCTCCCTTTACCCTAATTTTCAGAAACGCCAGATGTCGGTGAAAGGTGGTGCGATTTAAGCGAAAGTTTGCGTGCTCTCTTAAATTTAACTAAAATTAAAATTTGGTATCCAAATTTCGGATGGGGTACCTAGGGGCGCAGCCCCAACCGCAAAACCTACCAAATATCTATATAGACCAATCATGACAATATGGGACTCAATTGAGAGGTATATAAGAGTAGAAAACGTACCAGCTATCCAATTGTCGGACTAAATGTTTACGGCACCAACCCAACCCCCAAAACACCCATAACTCGGACATATTTACCGACCTTGGCAATATGAAACTCAAATGAGAGGTATTTGCGAGTACACTACCAATTTGGTATCCAAATGTGGGACCAAGTTTCTGGGGGTAAACCCCTTCCGCAAAACATCCCCCAAACAGGACTTATTTACTGATCATGGCAATATGGCGCTCAAATAAAAGGTATTTAAGTTTAGAATACGAATCTGATATCCAAATGTGGGACCCCTTCCAAAAACAAACCCCAAAGAGGACAAATTTATTACAATAGCAATATGGGGCTCAAATGAAAGGCATTTGGGAGTAAAGTATGAATCTGATATCAATATTCGGGAAAAAGTGTGTATGCGACCACCCCACCCCCATAACACCACCCAAATAGGACGTATTTGCTTCCCATTCCAATATGGGGCTGTAACAAGAAGTATTTTAGAGTAGAACACAAATCTGATATGTATTTTCAGGGCCAAGTCACTGAACGGCCGCCCATACCCTAAACCGGACATATTTGCTTACTTTTGCAATAAGGGGTTTAAATGAAAGGTATTTGAGATTATAAAACGAATTCGATATCCAATTTTGAGGCCAATGGCAATATGGCGTTCAAATCTTATGTATATAAATATCAATTTGTGTTTGTTTGTAGGTTTATTTGTTTGTTTGTTTGTTTTTTTGTTTGTTTGTTTGTTTGTTTGTTTGTTTGTATGTTTGTGTGTTCGTTATAGACTCAGAAACGGCTGAACCGATTTTCTTGATATTTTCACAGATGGTGCATAATGACCTGTGGTGAAAATAAGGTACTACATTTCTTCATATCTGAAGGGGGCGAACCCTCCAGTTACCCTAATTTTCAGCAACGCCACATCTCGGAGATGGGTGGTGCGATTTAAGCGAAATTTTGTGTGCTATCATATATTACCCTAAAAATAAAAATATGGTATCCAAATTTCGGATGGGGTACCTAGGGGGGCTATATCAGGTTATGAACCGATTTAAACCTTATTTGACACAGTGGTTGAAAGAAAAAATAAAAAACGTCATGCAAAATTTCAGCCAAATCAGGTAGGAATTGCGTCCTCTAGAAGCTCAAAAAGTCAAGTCCCCAAATCTGTTTATATGACAGCTATATCAGTTTATGAGCCGATTTGAACCATTTTTGGCACACTTGTTGGATATCATAAAAAAAACATGTCGTGCAAAATTTCATTCCAATCTGATAAGAATTGCGCACTTTAGAGGCTTAAGAAGTCAAGACCCAAGATCGGTTTATATGGCAGCTATATCAGGTTATGGACCGATTAGGACCATACTTGGCACAGTTGTTGAATATCATAACAAAACACGTCGTGCAAAATTTCATTGTAATCGGATAAGAATTGCGCACTCTAGAGGCTTAAGAAGTCAAGACCCAAGATCGGTTTATATGGCAGCTATATCAGGTTATGGACCGATTTCAACCATACTTGGCACAGTTGTTGGATATCGTAACAAAACACGTCGTGCAAAATTTCATTCCAATCGGATAAGAATTGCGCACTCTAGAGGCTCAAGAATTCAAGACCCAAGATCGGTTTATATGGCAGCTATATCAGGTTATGGACCGATTTCAACCATACTTGGCACAGTTGTTGGATATCGTAACAAAACACGTGCCAAAATTCATTCAAATCGGATAAGAATTGCGCACTCTAGAGGCTCAAGAAGTCAAGACCCAAGATCGGTTTATATGGCAGCTATATCAGATTATGAACCGATTTCAACCATACTTGGCACAGTTGTTGGATGTCATAACAAAACACGTCGTGCAAAATTTCGTGCCAATCGGATAAGAATTGCGCACTCTAGAGGTTCAAGAAGTCAAGACCCAAGATCGGTTTATATGGCAGCTATATCAAAACATGGACCGATATGGCCCATTTACAATACCAACCGACCTACACTAATAAGAAGTATTTGTGCAAAATTTCAAGCGGCTAGCCTTACTCCTTCGGAAGTTAGCGTGCTTTCGACAGACAGACGGACGGACGGACGGACGGACGGACAGACGGACGGACAGACGGACGGACATGGCTAGATCGACATAAAATTTCACGACGATCAAGAATATATATACTTTATGGGGTCTCAGACGAATATTTCGAGTAGTTACAAACAGAATGACGAAATTAGTATACCCCCCATCTTATGGTGGAGGGTATAAAAACGTATCTGATATCCAATTGTCGGACCAAGTGATAGGGGGACCATCCCAAGCCCCAAAACATTCCTAAATTGGACATATTTACCGACCATGGCAATATGGGACTCAAATGAAAGGTATTTGCTAGTAGAATACGAATCTAATATCCAAATGTGGGACCATGTATCTGAGGGTTCACTCTTTCCCCAAAAGACCCCCCAAACTGGATTTATTTACTGACCATGGGAATGTAGAGCTTAAATAAAAGGTATATGAATGTAGAATACGAATCTGATGTCCAAATATGGGACCAAGTGTTTGGGAGGCCGCCCCTCCCCAAAAACATCCCCCAAAGGGGACAAATTTACGCCCATAGCAATATGGGGCTCAAATGAAAGGTCTTCAGGAGTAAAGCACGAATTTATATCAATATTCGGGAAAAGTATCTATGGGGCCAAGCCACCCCCACAACACCAACCAAATAGTAAGTATTTTGTGACTATTGCAATATGAGGCTCAAATAAGAGGGTTTTTGGAGTGGAACACGAATCCGAATATATATTTTCAAGGCCAACTCACTGAGTGACCGCCCCTCCCCCAAAACACCCCCCAAGCCGGTCATTTTTGCCGACTATGGAAACATGGTGCTTAAATTAAAGGCATGTGGGAGTAGACCACATATCTGATATCATCATTAGGGGCCAACTGTCTAGCGGAAATCCCACCACCATAACAACCCCCAAATAGGACGTATTTGTTCATCAAGACAATTTGGGTCCTAAAGATAGTGGAGCCAAATATTCATAGTTTTTAGGGCCAATACCCCAAACCGGACATATTTGCTGAATTTTGCAATAAGGAGTTTAAATGAGATTAGAAAACGAATTTGATATCCAATTTTGAGAATAGAGCACGTTGCTCATATATTTTCCGGTCTTAGTGTTTGGGGGACCACCCCAATCCCCAAAACACCCCTTAATCGGGCATATTTACCGACCATGTCAATGTGGAGCTTAAATGAAAGGTATTGGCCGGTAGAGCAAGATCTGATATCCATTTTCGGGACCAATTTTCTGGGTTTCTACCCCTTTCCCAAAATAACCCACAAACAGCAATTTTTGACTGACCATCGCAATATGGGGCTCAAAAAAAGGTATTTTGGAGTAGAATACGAATTTGATATCCAAATGTAGGGCCATGTATTAAGGGTCCTACCTTTGGGGTCCTTTCCCAAAACACCCCCAAAGGGAAAAAATTTTTCGACCATGCCAATATGTGGCTCAAATGAAAGGTATTTCAGATCAGAAAACGAATTTGATAATCTATTTTGTGGCCATGTGTTTGGGGGACGCCTCATCCTGTAAACTCCTCTTAAGCCAATGGCAATATGGGGTTTAAATAAATGGTATTTGAGAGAAGAGCACGATGCTGATATTTTTTAGTGCCAAGTATCTGGGGGACCACCTCACCCCCCCGAAAACACCACTAAATCAGAAATCATGAGAATATCGGGCTGAAATGAAGTATTTTAAGAATGGAGTACACCTTACATCCAAACTTGAATTCGTAGACCAATAAAGATCATATGGGATTCAGATAAAGGCACTTATATTGTTAAACTCCTATTCAAGTTAGCATGGCATCTCACTAAAAGATCTTTGATTGTCGAAAACAATGGCGATGATGCGTGCACCGGTTTAAGCGGAATTTTGTATTGGTTAATAATTCTGGGGTCAAATTATCTGGGGGGCGCCCCATCTCAAAACCCACCCGAACGGACATGTGCACTGATTGGGACAATATGGGTATCAAATGAAAGGTAATTAACAGTAGAGTACGAATTTAGTATACAAAAGTCAAATTTAGTGCCGGGGGATCCTCCACCCCCAAAAAAGGCCCAAGAGGACACTTTCACCGCTTTGGGCAATATGGGTATCAAAAAGAAAAGGTATTTGAGAATAGAGTACGAACTTGGCATTAAAATGTTACCCTAAGTGTCGGGGGCCCTCACCCCCACAAACACCACCCAACAGACACTTTAACCGGTTTGAGTAATATGGGTATCAAATAAAAGGTATTCAAAAGTAGAATACAAATCTGAGACTAAAAAATATTTGTTGGTGTCTGAGGGCCCACCCAAAAACCCCCCCAGCAGGATAAATTTAACGATTGGGACAATATGGGTTTCAAACGAAAGATTTTTGTCCAGTGTGTCTAGGGGGCCTCCCCAATCCAAAAAACCTCTCAAACGGGCATAAATGTCCGATCTCGCAAAATGGGTATCGAATGAAAGGTCTTTGAGACTTGACTACGAATCTGGGTTGCACAATTAGGACAGAGTCTGGTGCCAGCCCACCCACTAAATACCCTTCAATAGTTTGATCGGGATAATGTCAATTAAAACAAGTATAATCGTGTTAAGTTCGGCCGGGACGAATCTTATATACCCTCCACCATGGAGCGCATTTGTCGAGTTCTTTTCCCGACATCTCTTCTTAAGCAAAAAATGATATAAGAAAGATTTGCTCTGCTATTAGAGCGATATCAAGATATGATCCGGTTTAGACCACAATTAAATTATATGTTGGAGACCTGT